>NC_079897.1:13273620-13353620 GCF_024868665.1 Triplophysa rosa | reverse complement strand
TTAGTATACATTTTTCTGAGCCTGAAACAAAAGGCAAAAAGTGGACAACTGCTTTTATTTTAAAACATTGACTGCCGAAAACAATTTTTTTTTTCTGAAATGCTTTTATTATCAGGTTGATATATTACCGATAATATGAAAAGTTACGAATTATCGGCCGATATTGATATGGCCATAATATCACGCCTACCATGCATCCCCAAATGAAACCCCTTACATCCTAGCAACTGCATAACATGACAATTTTCGTCTTCTTTATATAATATAAAGCCAAATTTCAGCTGTGTGCAGTATATGGTAGTTGACTTTATTTGCACAGTTGTTGATTTATTATATAATTTAACTTGCTTTTGGACCTTATTTCCGCAGGTTTAAAATAACCTGATCCTAACCCAGTTTCAGATGAGAATACAGTTCATTCATATTCATGAGTCTGTGCTGTGGCTCACTTCAACAAGCTGTGAATGGTCATATGTTCCTGGGGCATTCAATTGTCTGGATGCCCTTTTTCAACAAATCTGCATTGAGAGGGTCTCATTGATGCATACAGTATAGTGTTGGATTGTTTAGGGGTGTAAAGATTCCCTCTTACCCTGCACCTCGTTCAGTCTCCTACTCCTACCTAACCCTAACAACAATGGGCCATTTATGTCATAGGTGACATCTGAGAAGACCTCCAGTGAGGGCAGGTGGTCACCCAACGCTATAGGACAGTTTAGAAACTGTGTCTTAAATTAAGTAAGATTTTAATCACTTACCTGTGGGAACACACGGTTCTGCTGTGCGATCTCATGTAGTGTTTAAAAAAACTGGAAAATAATTGGTTGCGTGGCTGCGATCAGGGCAGCGATGCTACCCCGAACGCCCGACTTTCAAAGCAAGGTAAGAACCCTTGCTTCTCATGTTTACATCGCTTTTTCAATGTTTCGATACGAAGAGTTGGTGTGTGACGCGCAATGTGCTAAAGTTGTGTGTTTCATGAATTGTAATTCATGTTACTGTGGGCCTGTTATTCTTTTTCCTTCTTTTCACAATTTTCTAAATTGTCTAAATCTAAATTAGACACGAGGCCAACTGTTAAAGAGCATGAAAGTTACCTTGTTAATAATGCAAAACTTATTTATTCATGATTGGTTTTACTCCAATTCTGTTGCAGACTTTTTATTACGTTGTTTATGTCTCATTTGTTTATAATTGTGTCAAAACAGTTATATGTTTGCAGTTGGTCAGCTATATTTTGCTGTAGTTTGGCTCTGATAAATTTATTTCAGACAACAGCATGACAGTAACATCCATGTATCCTGGCTGTGCTCCATACCTGCAAGCACCACAAAACACAGTTTATTAAAGAGACAGTTTCAAGTTTATTTGTCATGTGTACAGATGGTGACAGCAAGTACATTGAAATGCTTATTGTGAGGTACAGTGAGGTACAGCCACAGTGTTTCATGCATTTTGACTTCTTTATTATGTTAAACCTGCTGGCTTCTCATGCTTGACATGGTCAACTTGTCAAAAGTTTTTTTCGAATATGAAATTCCATTTCGTAACAACTTTTCTTAGTCCCGTATTGGACAATTCTCTCAGAAAAGCACGCCCACGCATCAACCCGCGAGAGCGAGATGAAAGAGCATGCCCACGCGTCAACCATGGAGAGTGGAAGAAAGAGCACGCCTATCAATGTGCTCCTTCGTTCACAAAGTTCAGCTGTGTTTGTTTGTTTACTGCATTTCGGTGAGGAATGTTATATAAACGGTGGATATAACGTTGGATTTGCAGATTGTTTCAAACTGATAGATGGAGCAGTCCCAGCGTTAAAAGATGCCGGTCATGAACGCGGATCTAGGGGTGGGGCCAGAGGGGCACTGGCCCCAGTTGAAATCTTATGGGCCCCTGAAGTTCCCCTGTCCTCTCAGGGCCTCTGCAGCCTACACCTGATATGCGTTTTGGTCGATTGGATCACAAGTGGCTAACTTTAAAGGGGAACTCCGACCAAAATTCTGCCATTACTTACTCACCCTAAAATAGTTTAACATGCCTAGGACCTCCGTTTTTCCCCAGAACGCAAATTAAGGTAGTTTTGGAAGTTTTGGAAGCTTTCTGACTCCTCCATAGATTGCAACGCAACCAAACACACTAGCCACATGACAGTGCACCCGGTGTCAGCATCGCTCGATGCATGCGCGTTCTGACCACACAGGCTCTACGTCAGAACGGGCATGCGTCGAGCGATGCTGACACCAGATACACTGTCGTGTGGCTCTCGGGAACGCGCGCTGGAAACTAACACTCAAATCAGGATGTTTTTGAATATAGCTGTTAGTTTCGTTTGTTTGCGCACAAAAAGTATCCTTGTCGCATTATTTTAATTTATACTGAACCACCAGAGTCGCATGGACAATTTTACAATGTCTTTATGCACTTTCAGCGCTTTGAAGATTGGTTGCATTGCAATCTAAGGAGTCAGAAATCTTCCAAAACTACCTTAATTTGCGTTTTTGGGAAAAATAGAGGTCCTACAGATGTTAAACTACTTGAGGGTGAGTAATTAATGGCAGAATTTTCATTTTTGGTCGGAGTTCCCCTTTAAATACAGATGTAAACGGGGTGTGAACGTTTTGAGCTTGTCGACTTTCTACCACTTCCAGAAGAATTCGAATACGTATTCGACCGGATTGTGTTTGTGGTGTAGACGCTCATGCAGTTGGAGGCATTCGAGCAATTCAATTCAATTCAATTTTATTTATATAGCGCTTTTCACAATGTGCATTGTTCCAAAGCAGCTTTACAGGAGCAAATAAGAAAAACACAGAAAGGTAAAACACAGCACAGTGCATGGTGTTTATAGACCAAGCAAGATCATTATAATAAATAATATCTAATAAATAAATGAATAAATAAATAAATAAATGCAGTCTCCCGGTGAGCAAGCCAACACTGCACTGCTCTGCTGTGGCGAGGAACCCAAACTCCAATGCTGAATAATGGAGAAAAAAAAACCTCGGGAGAAACCAGGCTCAGCCGGGAGGGCCAGATCTCCTCTGACGTGTCATAGCTGCACTCAGTGACCCCGACCAAAGCCACCGAGCAACGTCCACGAAGAACAGGGAGAGCCCACGAGCCGCGACCCAGGAAGCCCCACCCGCCGAAACCGTGCAGGTCCAACCCGGTCTCATTCCGCGATCAACAACAGACAACAGAGGAACAACCAGGGAAAAGTAGTAATGGCATAATTAACTTTATTCCTCTGTTGTCCGACATCGACCACAAAACAAGACCAACCAGACCAGATCCACACAGTCCCAACAAATGAAACGCCCCGAACCACAACCAACAAGCCCCCCCACTCCCTACAACACCCACCCAGCTACCTCCAATCAAAGTCACTGAGTGCAGCCATAACTTCAAACTGCTGTCGTGTGATGTAAGTTTAGCATTAAATACCAAGTATTGTAAATTTAGCATTTATGTGACAGGTAGTCCGTCTTTGCTCTCGGTTGGGGATGGAATTGTCTGAGCTGGGCCGGCCAGATGGTCGCCTTTTTCTTGGGTGGTGATGGAATTGCCTTGGATGGAGCTGGATGGTCAGTCAGTCCGCAGGCTCTCGCAGGAGGATGGCACGGGATTTTCCGATGTAGCTGGCGTAATCTCTAGTTGTGGATGGGCATATGACGTTCATCTGGGCCTGGCGGAATCTCTCCCTACCTCGGGATGGGCATCCCGAGGCGAGGGCAGAAACAGAAAGAGAATAATTAGCGTAGCTGCTGTTCATTAGCTATGTATTAGTGAATGCTTGGCTGAAAAGATGTGTCTTTAATCTAGATTTAAATTGGGAGAGTGTGTCTGACCCTCGAATAGTATCGGGGAGGCTATTCCAGAGTTTAGGTGCTACGTATGAGAAAGCTCTACCCCCTTTGGTGGATTTAGTTATTCTAGGTGTTATCAAAAGTCTGGAGTTTTGAGATCTTAGAGAGCGTGATGGGTTGTAGTGTGGTAGAAGCTCTGTTATGTAGGTAGGGGCTAAACCATTTAAGGCTTTATAAGTAATTAAAAGAACTTTAAAGTCAATACGATACTTAATGGGTAACCAGTGAAGGGTTGATAACATTGGGGTTATGTGATCGTATTTTCTGGACCTGGTTAGAACTCTGGCAGCTGCGTTCTGAACTAACTGTAGTTTGTTTATTGATGATGCAGGACAACCACTAAGCAGTGCATTACAGTAATCAAGTCTTGAGGTCACAAATGCATGAATAAGCTTCTCTGCATCAGCCACACATAAAATATTTCGCAATTTGGCAACATTTCTAAGGTGGAAGAAGGCTGTTTTTGTGACATTTGAGATGTGATTTTTAAATGACAGGTTGCTGTCTAATATAACGCCAAGGTCTTTAACTGTATTTGTTGGAGTAACAGTGCAGCCTTCAATTTGCAGGTCATAATCCGAAATATTCTGCTCACGTGTCTTTGGTCCGATAAGTAATATTTCTGTTTTATTAGAATTTAAAAGAAGGAAATTACAAGTCATCCAATGCTTTATATCGTCGATGCACTCTGCCAATTTGGATAGTTGGAAGGAATCATCTGGTCTTGATGAGATATATAGCTGAGTATCATCTGCATAACAGTGGAAGCTAATTCCATGTTTTCTAATAATGTTTCCAAGGGGCAGCATGTATATGGAGAATAGCAAGGGTCCTAAAACCGATCCCTGAGGTAATCCATAATTTACTTGCGTTAGATTTGATGATTCCCCATTTAAATGGACAAATTGATGTCTGTCTGATAAGTAAGATCTGAACCATTGTAGTGCCTGTCCCTGAATACCGGTATAATTGTGTAAGCGATCTAGAAGTATTTTATGGTCTACAGTATCGAACGCAGCACTAAGGTCGAGCAGGACTAGGAGTGAGATGTTACCTTTATCTGATGCTATAAGCAGGTCGTTTGTAATTTTAACGAGCGCAGTTTCAGTACTATGATGCGGTCTAAAGCCTGACTGGAATTTTTCGTGTATGTCATTATTTTGTAAGAAAGAGCACAACTGAGTGGACACTACTTTTTCTAGTATTTTAGACAGGAAAGGGAGATTTGAAATCGGTCTATAGTTTCCTAGTTCATTGGGGTCTAAGTTTGGTTTCTTGATAAGAGGCTTAATGACGGCCAGTTTAAAGGCTCCTGGGACATGGCCTAGATTAATTGACGAGTTGATAATGTTATAAATGGGCTCAATTGCAACGGGTAATAACTCTTTTAATAATTTAGTTGGTATGGGGTCTAATAAGCAAGTTGTAGGTTTAGATGTTGCAATAAGTTTAATTAAATCTTCCTGTTTTATAGGTGAAAAACACTGTAGCCTTTCTTTTGGGGCGATGGTTGGTACTAATTTATAGGACAGACTTGGAGGTTGAGTTTTTACTATTTTGTCTCGTATGTTTTCGATTTTCTCTGTAAAAAAATTCATGAAATCATTGCTACCAAGGTGCGGCGGAATACCCAGGTCAGGTGAAGTCTGTTTATTTGTTAGTTTAGCAACTGTACTAAATAAAAACCTTGGATTGTTTTTGTTAGTTTCTATGAGGTTACGGAGGTGCTCAGCCTTTGCTGCTTTTAGTGCCTTTTTATAACAGTTTGCACTCTCTTTCCACGCAATTTTAAAGACCTCTAATTGGGTTTGTTTCCATTTGCGCTCCAGTTTACGTGTTTCTCTTTTAAGGGCGCGAGTGGTGCTATTGTACCATGGTGCTGCGTTTTTCTCATTAATCTTTTTTGACTTCATAGGTGCGACAGCTTCTAATGTATTAGAGAAAATAGTGCCCAATTTGCTGGTCATGTCATCGAGCGATTCTGTATTTATTGGTATGGTTATTAAAGGAGTCAGATCTGGCAAGCTCTTTGCGAAACTATCTTTAGTAGTCGAGGTAATTGTTCTACCCTGTCGATAACGAGTTAAACGGCTGATTTCTGCAGTGCGCAGTGTACATGTTATAAGATAGTGATCAGTGACATCGTCGCTTTGAGGTATAATATCTATATTGGTTAGATCGGCTCCGTGAGATATAATCAAGTCTAGTGTATGATTAAATCGATGAGTGGGTCCATTGATGTGTTGTGTTACTCCAAAAGAGTGTAATAGCTCTGTAAACGCCACTGCTAATGCATCGTTAGCACTATCTACGTGGATATTAAAGTCTCCGACAATTAGTACTTTATCAACGTTAACCAATAGGTCCGATAGGAAGTCCGCAAACTCTTTCAGAAAATCAGTGTAGGGACCAGGGGGTCTATACACTGTAGCCAACGTACAAGAAAGCAATGGTTTTTTACTTTCGTTTGGAACAATTATGTTCAACGCAAGCACTTCAAATGATTTAAATTTATGCTCCGTTCTCTGAGTTACAGTAAGAAAGTCTCTAAAAATTGTTGCGACACCGCCACCTCGACCAACCGCACGTGGCTCATGCATATAACAGTAGCTTGGTGGTGTACACTCATTTAGACCGTAATAATCATTTGGTTTAAGCCAGGTTTCGGTAAGGCAAAGCATATCAAAATTGTTGTCTGTGATCATTTCATTTACAATAACTGCTTTTGAATTTAGTGATCTAATATTAAGTAGGCCGAACTTTATGAGTTTGTTTTGGTCGTTTATTACATTGTCCTCAGGTTTAATCACGATTAGATTTTTTCTCTGAGATTTGGCTATTTTGTTATTTTGTAGTATTATTCGGGGGACAGACACAGTCTCTATGCATTTGGAAGCAGTAACATTTATAACAGATGAGTGGGAGGAACACAGACTATGGTTAAAGTTTTGACTTACCGCTGGGAGACGTAGTCAAGCGGTGCGTAGCGTCTTTGAGATGTTGTCAGACAGAAGAACCGCTCCGATGCTGCTGGGGTGCAGGCCGTCAGGGCGGAAGAGCCTAGGTCGCTCCCAGAACAGATCAAAATTATCAACAAAGAGCAGCTTCTGTTCAATACACCATGACATCAACCATTTATTTAGAGCAAATAGTCTACTGAACTTTTCATTCCCTCGTCGGTAGGTAGGAAGCGGCCCTGATACGATGATCCTCGCTGTGGGCGATGCGTTGCGTACCGTCTCGATCAGACTCCTGAAGTCCCTCTTCAGGATCTCCGACTGCCTCATCCTGACGTCATTCGCCCCCGCGTGCAGCACGACAGCTCCGACGTTAGCATCGTCCTTCAGGATCGCAGGTACCTGCGCAGAGACATCAAGAACACGGGCGCCAGGAAAACAATGAGTGTGCACCTTACCTTTAGTGGAGGAAGCGCGTACGTTCCGGACGATTGAGTCTCCGATGACCACAGCGTTGCATTCCGTCTCGCAGAGGGCGGCAAAGCGGTTCCTGGTCGGGATCTCGAAGACCGGTGGCGGCGGTTGGGTCATCGCTCCAGTCCTGGCTCGCGCCTTTCGCCGTGGTTGTGCCGGTGCAGGAGTGAAGTTCATTTGGGCTGACCGTGTTCTCGAAGCCTGGGCTCTGTGCAGAGAAACACGCGGAGTAGAAGTGGAAGGAGTATTAAAATCGCGATGAAAACTTACCGCGGATTTGCGAGCGTCGGCTCTGGATGTTTCCAGCGCCGTTTTTCGTTCTCGCAGCCGTGACTGCTTCTCTAGTAGATCCTGGATCTGCTTCTCCACAGCCTCCAGTTCCGACTGAAGTGCGATCGTTTCCTCATCTGCACACAGAGGTACAGACACATCTGAAACATTAGCCATCAGTGATTTAATAATGAGAACAGTGTGTTAAGCAGTAAGCAGGCAGGCTGGGAATGCTAACAGCCTGAGGCTAATAGCGAGTGATCCGATAAAAATAAATTATCTGTGCGTTTAAATACGATTTTGGTATGGGATATATTTAAGGATATGTTTTACCCTCGGAGGATAACAATTTAAAACACAAGTCTTAAGATATAACAAGAATAAACGATGTATTAAGAATAAATTTGAAAGAGCTCCGACTCAAACCACGCGCTCTCAGCAAACAGAGCAGCCACAAAAGACCGCTTACTCTCTGCGCGCTAGCCAGACAGGATTCAAACTTAACCTGCTAAAGACCTAAAAGGTTGGTGTAAAGAAAAAAGCGTACAAAGCACAATGTTTTCTCACCATTCCAGACTTCTAACACACACCTACAGTGTTCGGCGCGGTCTCGCGGCTGTCAAAGCATAAATAGAAATCACTGCTTTCAGTATGTTTTTCTGTCGCGAGCGGCCCTGGTAGGTGTATGCGTTTCCGGGGGTCATCCTCGGTAGTGTTCGAGGCTGTTGGCGGCAGCACCTACGCCTGAGGTCCCTGATAGCACACGTACATCTGGCAGACATCTATTTGATGTCTGCATTTTCATCTGCAAGACATCTGGCAGATGCTGTTTGCTCATCTGCCCTACATCTCTGAGACGTCTGCTGTCAGATGTCATATAGACCTCTAGAAGCAGGGGCGGTTCTGGGGGGGGCCTGAGGGGACCCCCTAAATCTGGAATCGTTTCTGGAATTTTTTACCACAACCGAGCAATTTCGGGTGCAATGCACAGTTTGTCCTGCGAGTGGCAGTAACGATGCTTGTGTGCCAAAAGGAAGATTACGCAAGCAAGCATATCGCTCATTACAAACAATGTCGAGTCTGTGCGGCTTCAGCAAGATTACGTCTACATCATACAGGTAATGGAAATATTTTGTAAAAATACAACGAAAATGCATATCGTTACACATCATATTAAAATACTGACCTATATTTTCCGGTGTTGCGCATGTTAAATCTACATATAAAGCAGTCGTGACTCGTGCCTATACAAAGAATCAGCTGCTGCCAGAGAACGTGTAACGCACTAAAGACATTTTATTTGTTAATGAAATGAGATCAAATGCAACTTACATTTATTGGGGTGAGTGTTTGATAAAATGCACTTTTGCCTTATAATTAAAATAAATGGTCTGTCATTCCCAAGGAATTAGCAGAGTTCAAGTAATCAATACAGTTTATTCTATACTGTCCTGTATATTACTTGTGGTGTATTTGAGAGTCGAGCTTTAGGTTTCATTTACACATTTTCATAATTTTCCATTTGCAGTTAAAATGAAGAGAAAAATTCTAAGGATAATGTCCTTTTTTAATAAGAAAACTAAAGATAATAGTCAAGGCTGGAGAAAGCAGATGCTTCTGAAAAAGTGTCAGAAATGCACAAAAGCTTAGAGAATGAAGAAAGTCCAATAGAACAGAGGACCCATCAGCAAGGTGATTTAGTTGTGCAGAGAGACAACTTTTGTAACCCTGAAATTCCATGTGAAAAACATGAGTTTTTACACGAGTATTTAGTTAACATGGCATTCACATGAAAGTGTGCCAAAACCACATACAGGTGCTGGTCATATAATTAGAATATCATCAAAAATTTGATTTATTTCACTAATTCCATTCAAAAAGTGAAACTTGTATATTATATTCATTCATTACACACAGACTGATATATTTCAAATGTTTATTTCTTTTAATTTGATGATTATAACTGACAACTAATGAAAATCCCAAATTCAGTATCTCAGAAAATTAGAATATTACTTAAGACCAATACAAAGAAAGGATTTTTAGAAATCTTGGCTAACTGAAAAGTATGAACATGAAACGTATGAGCATGTACAGCACTTAATACTTAGTTGGGGCTCCTTTTGCCTGAATTACTGCAGCAATGCGGCGTGGCATGGAGTCGATCAGTCTGTGGCACTGCTCAGGTGTTATGAGAGGCCAGGTTGCTCTGATAGTGGCCTTCAGCTCTTCTGCATTGTTGGGTCTGGCATATCGCATCTTCCTCTTCACAATACCCCATAGATTTTCTATGGGGTTAAGGTCAGGCGAGTTTGCTGGCCAATTAAGAACAGGGATACCATGGTCCTTAAACCAGGTACTGGTAGCTTTGGCACTGTGTGTGCCAAGTCCTGTTGGAAAATGAAATCTGCATCTCCATAAAGTTGGCCAGATTTAAGACTAATCCTTGTTGGTGCAACCCACCCTAAATCTCTGTTTATCATCAAAAACCTGCATCATTCTCTAACCTAACTCATCTTGTGTTTTGTTCAGAAATCTGGTAATGCCAGTGTACTCGCCCCGCTCAGCACGGGCCTCGAACTGGCGTCGGTCCAGATGGGAGATGAGGCTAAAGACCGCATTCGGGGAGTGAGCTTTACTTGCACAGCTCTCTCTCACTGGCCTCCATTACACCAGCAGCAATTGAAAAATGAAAAAGAATTGCGCACTATACTTGGCCCCCCTCTGCTTTAAAAAAAACCTAGATCCGCCACTGGTACGTGCATAAGGTACACAACACACAAATTTATAGTGAATCAACAGTTATGCAGGGATTAGTATCCATAAAGTATTAACTTTAGTATCCTAACCCACACCCCCCCCGGCACGTGGAGGTTGTCTGTTTTCGGAAATAATCATACAGGTGTATCTCTCTTTTATAAATGTGATCGAACAAAATACTCTTCAAAGATACGAAGTATGCAATACTCTATAGGTACTCAAGATTAATATGAGATTGGCAGAAACTGTGTGTTACATCTGCTTTAAAGCTGTAAGAATGACTTCCTAGAAACAATGTCTTTAAAAATATTTAGCATGAAATCATGTTGGCATTCGCCTAAAATGTCATTATTGTTCAATTGTTTGACTTCTTTAAGAATTTGGTTAACTTGTCAATCATTGTGACAATTATTCTCAATCCAAGACCTTGACATCCATAATTCACAAAATGCAAAAAGATTATGATTGTCATATTTGCTCTGAAATCACTTGAACAAAAATAGCGATACTCTATGTTGTTATGGGCTGTCACGTCCATTTGCAGATTGATGCATGAGATCACTGTTTGCTCATCTAGAAAATCTCCGGCACTAAGGTTACCCTTTTATTTGTCTGGTGTGTTGTGTTGCTAGGAGATCGTTGGCGTTCAGGCGTTATCATTTATTTCCAGTTGTTTTGGCCATCATGCTTGATGGAGCACTAGCCTGTCATTCCAACCCGTTCTCACTCCCGACTCGTCACATATTTACACTCGGTCAGCGCCCCTCGGCGTCACTTTTGAACGTGCAGGGTACCCCTTTGGCGTCGTTTTTCGAAGAACAGGGAACTGCGTTGCTATTTGCTAAATGCGCCAGACCGAGATGCGTGCAATTCTTAGCATTTCATAATTATTTATGGTTTAAATATTTCGTAGCACCTAACCCCAACCTCACCCTAACCCTAACCACTTCTCAGCCATTTAAAACACAACACGCGAATAAAAGTACAGTCACAGGTATTTATTGCACAAACTGACCAAAAGCATTACAAAATATAACAAACAACTCGTTTCGAAGACCTTTTTGCACCAAAGCCGTACAATAACTTTACATGAAGATGCCATGTCTCATCAAAGCCAACGAAATGACGCGATCGGTCACGAGACACGGGAGAGCCAATGGCATCGAAGCTGACGTAACTTCCTCTGGCGGCAATATTTGAACGTCGTTCCTTCACTGGATTTGAGATTTACGGCGACGGTGATTGCTTTCGCATCTGTTCCTCATACAAATCGATCGTTTCGCGTTGGTACCCTTGGAATATCTGTATTTTTGAACGACATTGTGGCTGCTTGTATAAATAAACTGTTACATTACTTGCTCAAACTGTGAAAATGTCTGAATAGCGTCATGTAAACACAATTATCCTGGCCATTAAACTTAAATTAAACCCCGAAACATCATCATTGCAAATTATATCTAATATACATTTTCATAATAACGGTAAAATTCGCGTGCCCTTCACGTCGAAAAACGACGCCAAAGGGGTACCCTGCGTGTTCAAAAGTGACGCCGAAGGGCGCTGACCGAGCGTCAATATGTGACGAGTCGGGAGTGAGAATGTGTTGGTCATTCCCACACTAACCCAACACTCCCATTAGCTGCCGAGGTCAATTGCTGTGTTAGCTTCAGCCTGCCCAGGCTTGTTAGCCGCTGTTTGTGTGGTGTGTGACCCTAAGATGGGCTGTAAATCTTGATTCTTCATTAAAGTCCCCCTGTGGAAAAAATCTAGTTTTTAATGTTGTTTTTTTCAAAGGGCAGTTTTTATTATTAACGTATTAAACGTTAATGCATTGTCTTTTATATCAAATACTTACAGTACATTTAATCAATTAATTAAACCAATAAGAATAATGATACATAGACAACAAAAGCCATCTTTAAACTGCAGAGGTTGCATCTTCGATGGCTTATTAAGACTGTTTAATGCTGCTCAAATGTGCCATAACTGTTTACAAAACAATTGTCTAATGTTATTAAAAAATAATTTTAAGTGCATAAAGTACATTTTAAAATTATAAAAAAATAAAAAGGATGAAAAGTTTAAGGCTGTTTTGTTTTTAAACTGAAATTAGTCTGAGGAGCATGACATGTGTCATAAATATAAAACAACAGGCACTCATTACAGAAGACTGCAAGATCGGGAATATTTAGAAAACAATCAAAGAACATTCAACTCCACTAAAACCCTCAATGACTCAAGGTTATACAGTACATGAAAGAGTCCTGCTACTCTGCACAATGAATGCACGCCCGGTGATCAATGGAGGTGCAGGCAGTTCGGGTGGCCACAGGGGTGCTGCCCACACCGAGAGCCAGACCGCCATCTTGGCCGTGACGCTGGAGCGGGAGAACTGGTGATGACGACCGCCGTGGTCGTGACGCTGCAGTGCTGGGGGTGGCGGCCACCATGGTCGTGGCGAGGAGGCTGTTCACAGTTAGCACGACCGCGGCATACAGAGGACGCTTGCATTCTCCGATCCTCGTGGCCATGTTGGGGAACACTGGGAGGGCCACTTCAGCCCGACACTGGCACCCCCAAAATATATTTGGGGAAAGTCCAGGGATGAGGCCGCCGCCCAGGCGCAAGCTAGCGGCAGAGCCACGCCAGCCACTGCAGTGGCCTGAAGGGAATCCTCGGAGGAGGAGCCAGGGGAAGCCTTGCAAGCAGAGGCAGGGGATGCCTGGCAGGTGGAGTCAGGGGTTGACAGAAGTGTCCATCCGATCAACACTCACGAATCTCGGCGGAAGTAGTAGACCATCCGGGTATTTCTTGACTACTGTTTTTTGCATACTGAGGTTTGGACATACTGGCCGTTTCTCAATTCCAAGAAAGCAAAGAATGGACTTGTGTCCTTGCTAGATCGGACTTGGCAAGTTCAGACTCGGGAGTTTGAACTCGTGAGGACAGAAGGCACAGTCCGGTTATATTAGAAATGGAACACCAGAGTACTTGATGCTTCACTCAGTCAAATACATGCAATGCTATTTCACTTAATAGCCTATTTATTTTAATGTAGCTTTAGGTTTAAACGAAATTAAATTAAATAAAATGACAAAACACAATAGTGCTTCCTGTCGTTTTTATTTTAAAATATTAATATGTGATTCTGGCAACATGACTGGTCTGATTTTGTTTAGAATAAAATGAAATATGATGCAAAACACAATGCTTATTATAAAGTCTAGGAAGTTTGTACAATAGAGAATATAACAATCAAATAATTTAGTCAAAAGTAACGTTGCTCCAGTAGGCTCCGGTTCAACATTAAATCAAAAATAGAAAGTGAAACTTAACTTTGCCATCAGTTAAAACGATTTTCTCAGAAACAAATAATAGAGTTATAAGACCAAAGATTGCCTGTAAGCATATACCCAAAATTGATTATATCTCATGTTTTAACTACATCACTACAAGGACATCAGAGCCAGCCGTGAGATTCCCAGAAGCACTTCCCGAGGTGAGGCTGCGTTGGGCGGGTGTTTTACTGCTCCATTGCCATTGCTGCGCAAAGCATGTCGGGAAATATAGCGTCACAAGTTCACACAAGTCAACACAACACAAGTACAGACAAGAACACATATTGAGAATTCATGAACCATACTCATTTTCGGCGCAGCGTGAGTCTTTATATAGTTCATGTGATGAGGGTGAGGGAGCGTGGAAGATCTTGGGAAGTGAAGTCCAGGTGGAAAACGGCAGAGTAAAACACCGGGAGGCAGACAGGGGCAGACAAGACCTGTCACAGTTGTGTTTTGTTCAATTTTGGTTTTGTTCTGTGTTCCCGTTTGCCTGTGTTTGTTCATTAGTTTCTATGGTTGTTAATTAGTTCAGCTTCACACCTGTTTCTGTTCTCCATGATTACGTTCATCGTGTATTTAAGCCTTGTCTTCTCCTTAGTTCAATTGCCGGTTATTATTTTGTGTTACCCTGTGTGTGTGGATGCTCATTCGTTTTCTCCTTGGAAGTATTTGGAATAAATGTGTATATTGGATTATCTTCTTCGTTGTGTACTTCGTATTGCACCACGTAGCATGACAGCGACAGTCGTAGTTTATTATGCAGTGAAATATCTTCAATACCTTTTATCTTGCATTTGGATGGCATTTTTTTCACCTTGGTATAATTTTTCCAAGGCCTCTGTTAATTTACGACCCTATGTAAACATAATGTATGTTAGGAACCAATCTCTCTTATTCAATTGATTATCATGCTAATGGAGCCTAACGTTAATTTGCACAATGAAAAGTTGTTCAGGAACCCTAAACCCAAGACTTACTGTAAAATATGATGGTTCTTTCTTGTGTATCTCCTAATCATCGTATTCTCTCGTGCAAGTGCACTGGGCTGGCGAACGTCAAAATAAAGACTTTCACGAGAGGTGAAATCAGATGTCAGAAATCAGAAATCATTGTTGGAAAATCTGTTAAACCATGAGAATTACTTAGGATAATGTCTTTAGCCCTATTCGCACGGGATTAGTATTACCTGGGGACCTCTAGTCATTTGTAATAATTGCGGAGGTTGTCTGTGATCTTATTCCTGCGTGAATCGGCCATGTCTGTAATTTTTAAAGAAAAAATTCCCCTGCAAATTACCTATCATATTTTTTGACGAACACCAAGGTCCTGTGATAATATTAGTCCCCTGCGAATCAGCATCTCTATGATTTGGTGGGCTTGTAAATCATTTTTCAAGGTTTTATCCACCGTTCGTGAATAATGGAGGCTGTGTTGAAGTGTTTTGATAGTATTTCAGGTGCTGGGTCATATCATACCTGCCAACACTGCCGTTTTGGCCGGGAGTCTCCCGTTTTGTTATTTCTCCCGTGAAACTCCCGTAACTTGATCGTGAACTGACAGAGGGAGATCCTAGAACGCGATCGCGGGTCTGAAATGCTGACAGGTGCAACTATATATACAAACTATACGCAAAGCCTTACCATCATATCTGGGAAATAAGTCCTTAAATTTTAGTAAAATCACAGGCTTTACTTATCCTGTGCGAATGTGCCACATGAAATACAGATGTGGGGAGGTAATTTCTAAATCACACGAGGTCCCCAAATAATACTAATCCCGTGGTAATAGGGCTTTAGTCAGACTCTGTCTTATGTGGAGCACAAAATAAGATATTTTGAGAAATGTCTCAATGGTTCTGTGTCCATACAATGGAAGTCAATGGGAGCCAATGCTGTTTGGTTACCAACATTCTTCAAAATATCTTCTTTTGTGTTCAGCAGAAGAAAAAAGTCACACAGGTTTAAAATGAGATGATAAAGAATACATGATAAAAGAATGATCGTTTTTGTGTAAAACTATCAATCTAACTGTTGAATCTGTATTTGTCTTGAGGTTCCTTGAACAATTTACAGGAGAAAAAAATAAGTTGGCTTAGTCTCAAAGCATCTATTTGGTGTGAACGGCAATATTTGGTTACACGTATTGTCAGGAAACTTAATTTGAAATGTTTATCGTCTTAGATTGTTCAAGAAAGTGGCCCTTGAAACGAAGACTTAGTAAAGTTCCTTTATAACACATGAACTAAAATACAAACACGTTTCTTGAGCATCTGTATCCAGCCCACAAAATGTAGCTTAGTTTTTTGGCTCATTTTTGTTTTTTACAGTGTTACCTAGCACCCCAGCTAAGCAACTTTTACTGTCTCGGTCTGGTTTGAGGGGCCAAGACTGCTCTGCCCATTAAGAGCTTTGTTCAGCCGCGTTTCTTTTATTCTGTATGGGGGCCCTAAAACGTCTCAGTTTTTACTGTCTTGGGAAAACTAGAGACACGACAGAGCCGTTGTGAAGGTCAGGTGTGCGAAGGTCGTCCAATGAAAACCTCTTTTGTTTTTTCTCCGTTTGGGCGTTTGGTCATGTAACTGTCGGGTTGGAATTATTAGTCCTATGTTTTCCACTTGGACAAAGATCAGACATCATAATAGACTAACTATCTTCTGACTGGACTAACTATATGTAACATCTAATGGATGGTATGGGTGAGCAGAAATCGAGGAGATCTAAAGCTGAACTGCATTCGTCCATCATCTCCAATAGTCAAATTGCTGCTTTAAAAGTATGTATGACTCCCTGTTCCCTTGCTGCCATGTTTGCAATACTTTTTATTTTGAGTTGTACTGTATGGTTTTTTTTCTGTTGGTCTATTAAACTGTTAAATAATGAAAAGACTATAGACGCATGTTTTGGGATCACATTTTTATGGGCTTTTGGTTCAAAATATGTTCTGTAAGTTGGTATTACATATTTTCATAAGACAGAAACTCACAAATATAGTTTTTGAGATTTTGTTGTCTAGACAGAAACGAGAGTGCGATCAAACTTGATTTTTTCCATGACACATGCAAGACAAGTAGTGTGTAGTGTGCCTTGTCTACAGTTTCTGAAGAAACCTTGGTATTGTCTCAGGGTAGTTTAGCCAAAAAAAAAAAAAAATTCACACCCATGAAGTTCAAAACCTGTATATGACTCAAAATAAGATATTTTGAGAAATGTCTCATTTGTTTTGTGTCCATACAATTGGAGTCAATGGGGCCAATGTTGTTTAGTTACCAACATTCTTAAATCATCTCCTTTTGTGTTCTGAATAAGAAAGAAAGTGATACAAGTTTGAAATTAAATGAGGGTGAATAAACAATGAAATAATTTTATTTTTTGGGTAAACCATCACTTTAAGGCATTATGATTATAAGTGTCAGCAACTGTCCTATTTGGGTCTGTCTGTATGTTTTTAATTTAGCAATTCTAGTAGAAAATCTTAATATGTCAATACTTGATTCAGACATGATTGAGAAGTTCATTAAGTTTCCTAAACTCTGACAGAGCGAAACTCTTGATTAATGCATGTGTTTATGTATTACTGCATGGAGGAGAGCATCTTTGTTAGTGCATGTAAATGCAACCTAATGTACTGTAAATGTCATTTAATTATGTATTTGATCAGAGTCTTAGGCCCTGTCCACACGAACACGGGTATTTTCAAAACTGCAGTTCTTTCTGTGCGGTTTGGCCGTTCGTCCACACGCGAACGCAGTACTCGGTCACTGAAACCGAACTTTTTTGAAAAGTAATGTCAGTGTGAAGATTTTTAGAAACTCCGATTTCAGTGTTGTCGTGTATAGTGTTGGGTAAGTAACTCTGAAAAAATAATTAATTACTAGTTACTAATTACATATTCAATAGTGTAATTAGATTACTGTACAAATTACTCGCTCCAAAAAGTATTTAATTACTTATTACTAATTATTTTCTATATACTATATAAACCTTGATTGGTAAATGATGTCACGACTCTGCTTTATCTTGTCATGGATTTCTTGGTCTTGGCAAAGTCGTGGCAAAGCCTTAGGTTTTATGTGAGAAAGCCATGAGTTGTTTATGTTTTTACATCCCATGTGCTTTCTCGTGTCTTGTCTTTGGCCCCTCCCCTCTCGTTTCATGTATTGCTTCCCTGCCGTGTCTAATGTTTCCCACCTGCCCTGTGTCATTATCCCTCGTTTGTCTCTCCTATAAATGTCCTCATGTTTCTTTGTCCTGTGCTCGGTCATTGTTTAAGATGTCTTTGGTTGTGTTCTGTGGTCCCTTGGATTACCTTGCCTGTCTGTGAGACGTTGTGTCGTGTGAGTTTTAGTTTATTCTTGTCCTGCTGTTTTTGTGTTCCCCTCGTGGAAAGTTTTTGGTTTGAGTCTGTGTATATATATTAGTCTGGTCCTCGTTACCCCCCTCGTGGGTTTTTGTTTTGTTCTTTGTTTGTATTAAAGTATTTCGTGTTAACCCCTTCATCCCTGCCTGCAATTGGGTTGTTCCTCACCCTCCTGACAAAATGACATGAAACAGCTCTTTTAATTCATTCAAATAAATAATATAAAACAAAATAAAGTATTCTTATTAATATGACCAAAGTATTACAATTGTGAGAATGATACATTAAAGCATGCATTTTAAAGTTAGACTTTAAATTTTGATGACAATTCCACTATTGCACACACATATATTACACACAGTATTTAGTTTAATTACAGCAGAAGTAACTGTTATTAAATTACAGAAAAAATAAGAGTAATCCCTTACTTTACTTTTTCAAGGGAAAAGTAATTAAATTACAGTAACTAATTACTTAGTAACTAGTTACACCCAACACTGGTCGTGGTGTATGACGTTGGAATGCTATCCGCTATCTCCTTTGTTTGATGTCAGATTCCAGGCTTCTGATCGGCCAACATGGCTTTATGGTTAGGGTTATATAGCCTCCTGTTGGTTTGGCATGCTTTTGACAGCGCTTTATAGCGTATTTTTGCTTTTTCGTGTGGACGCGGGTTTTTTTTAAACGAAGAAGGAAAAACTCTCTTTATAAAAATACCCAAGGACATGTGGACTAGGCCTTAGAGTAGCTTCTATCCCATTAGTTACTAACATCAATGTGATTTAATCATGCAAGCTTTGAGTACTCCCTGATTGTCATGTATATATATATACAGTATATATATATGCTAAAGTTGACACATTTACTGTATCACAGCAAAAGCTAAAGGAAGAACGGGAGGCTAAGAGAGCACAGCTGGACGGCAGACATGACTATATCCTCAGTATTGTGTCCTCTTGCATTGGGCTGGAGAAGAGTGAGGTGGAGGATGCCATCCTGGAGGGAACACAGGTTAACAGGATTCCAAAAACACACTACAACATGTTATCATCTTGAAAGGCGGTCATGCATTACTAACATTCCTCAGTGTGATTTTTAGATTGAGCGGATAGAGCAGTTCTTTGCTGTCGATGGCCGTCCTCACCTCATACTGTACTATCAGGATATGGAGCCTGTGGAAGCTGGTTAGTGAAGTCTATGAAACGATCTTATAAAAACATCTGGCACATATCAAAACATAAAAAATTCATGATAATGAATAAAATGAGCAAATGAAAAGATATGCAAGATCTATAAATTAAACATATCGCTGCTGTCTTTTTGGAACCCTTGTATCTCCATATTCTGTGATTTTTTTTGCTGTGAATCATTACTATTAGTCACCCTTTATGTTTGTCACTGGGGTTTGCAAATATCTAACCAAAAAAGTATTAAAAAGTTTTAAAAATACTGACAGCACAGTATTTATTAATTTAAAAGTATTTTTTCTATTTCCTGAAAAACAGCAAATATGGACATCTGAGGTTTGGAATATTATTTTGGACATTAAAATAATGAGAGATTTTTTTCCATTTTGGTAATGTGATTCAGGCTTGATTGTCAAAAAAAACAATTGAAAAACATCATAAAATAAAGGCTTAATTGTCACTATGAAAAAAATATA
This sequence comes from Triplophysa rosa, assembly GCF_024868665.1. Lineage (NCBI taxonomy): Eukaryota > Metazoa > Chordata > Actinopteri > Cypriniformes > Nemacheilidae > Triplophysa > Triplophysa rosa. The sequence goes on along the minus strand of NC_079897.1, from coordinate 13,333,933 downwards.
GTTTTTTGGCAAGTTTCAAGATATTAAACCTCGTATTAAGTTCTGATGAATTACATGTTTGATTATTAGGGCTGCACGATATCGAAGAAAAATGTGATGTGAATATGTGCTACACGATAATACTTTAAGTTTCAGTTTGTACTTTATTCAAATATATTGAAAACCTAAAAGGTATTTGATCAACATACATTTCACATACGTCTGAAACTAGTTTGACTATAAAAAAGTATTAAAATCATTTAGTTATTATGCACAGTTCTGATATGCATTTTACTATAAGCACATTTACAATATTTCCATAGTTTTGAAATATTTTGCAGCCTTATGATTATTAAAACTGTATTTTGTTCAAATCAGGATTGTTTTGTTAAACATAAACTGTGGTCTATTTTTGTTTTGGTAGCTGCGGCCTCATCAACGAATCGCAGTAAAAAAGCCAAAGTGTTTGTGACGGAGGGCACAGATGTGGCCCTGATTGGTATTTGTGTGTTTTTCACCCGGGCAAACACCTCCAAGCCAATCACATCAGAGAATATCCACAAGGTAATCTGACACAAGAGACAATGTGTGAAATTCTACCCCATTCTAGAAATTTCTCACTATTCATTTATCATGTCAATTATGTCTCATATCTATTCTTTCTGTTTTGTGCTTCAACATCAGCGTGTAAAAAGTATTTACATTACATTCACAGTTATTCATTCAGAACACTGTTTTATCCAAAGCGACTTAGAAATGAATTTAACATTTTGTCTAGTGAGCCATGCACAATAGTGAGAAAATAGTGACTTTTGTTAAATTCACTGTGGACTTTGAAACTGTCATAACTCTTTGGTGAATTCTTCTCTCATTTTATTTTTTCATTTTTTATCGTTTGTCCTCTCCGATTGCTGTAATAGGATGTGAACTTTAATATGCTGGAAGCTACGGGTGTGGGTCTGCTGAAAAGCGTGGAGCAGCTGCTGTCCAAGATCTACATCCCCGCTCTGAGGAATATGAACGATGGCTGGGGAGAGCCGGAAGACCCGCAGGCTCAGGCTGTCAAACAGGACTTCATTAGCTCTCTGGACAGCTTTGTGTCTGTCTTAGCCGGAGCACAGGAGTGCCTGCAGGAAAAGGTCTCAGACATTGACATACAAAAGGACAAAGAGAGGCACACTTTTATAGTGGCACATAAACACACACAAACGCACACACTGACGCACCCTACTGTAGTGTTATATCGATCCAGCGTTCCTCCAAAATGAATTGAATTGTGGACATGGTCAGGCAGATGAAATATTGGAAATGGAAAGCCATTTTTCTTGCTTGTTTTGAGTGCTCTGCCAAGAATCTTCTTCAGGATATAAAAGATCTTGAATTGGGGGTGGGAAAGGTTGGCCCTTTTCATAAGGCTATATGACTGTAAAATATATTTTATCATTATATCCATATTTTATGTATTATCTTTTAACATTCCAACATATTTTATTGTTATTGTCGTAATGTGGTTTTTATTACGTTTTTAAAAGTTTAAACCATTTTTCAGTAATTTTAACTAATTTTAAAGTTGTATTTATTAAGTGCTGTACTGTAACAAAACCTCAAGCTTTACGTAGTGCCATGTGTTGTATTGCCTGTGGAATTGACATTATCACAGTTGTTGCACATAGATCATAACTTGTATCTTTACTATCTATAAAAGCTTGTTCAAAGTGTTGTAACATCTGTAAAACATCTGTTTAATATCTAAGGTGAACCTCAAACAGTGTGACACTTTCGAGTTGAAGACATTGAAAGGCCCATCAGATTACATAGCTGCAGCCAATAGCACAGAGGCTCTAGAGAGGATTGAAGCCTGCATGAAAACCTGGATCAAACAGATCGAACAGGTCTTTCAACTTTAAAAATATTTTGTTAATTTGATCTATAGAACTTATTGTATGTGAATGCTAATATACTGTATAGGACTATGGGTTAGTGATACATTAGTAATTATTATAATTTGATCTCCTCTGTGATGTCTTCACCATTCAACTGTGATGGAAGGTCCTGGCAGAAAGCGATCAGCTGAGAAAAGAGGCAGATGACCTGGGTCCCCGCGCGGAGCTGGACCACTGGAAGAAACGCATGTCACGGTTTCACTACCTGCTCGACGAGCTGAAGAGTTCAGATGTCAAAGCTGTGCTTGGGGTTCTTATTATAGCCAAATCTAAACTAATTAAGGTGGGCTGATATTCCTTTATAATAACATTCAAAATTCAATAGGATTTTTCATTAACATAAATGTGTTAATTTTTTTGTTATTTAATAGTTTTGTGAATTATATATAATCTGTAATTTGCCCCTGCAGGTTTGGCGAGAACTAGACATCAGGATCACTGATGCAGCAAATGAGGCCAAAGACAATGTGAAGTACCTGAACACACTGGAGAAATTCTGTGACCCACTGTACAACAGCAACCCTGTAAGATTTATTCGGCTGTGCTTTCCAAGCCATATGGTTATTTGTTTTTACACTTTTTGATAAAGGACAGTTTCAATATCACATCATCATCTTATGTTATATAGTATATATTGTGTATATAGATACTATACATAATAAAATCTGGATGTTATAATGCCTATTACATTGTTGTAACTAGTTTATAAAGTGTTTATTACACTTTTTTACTATTACACATGTTATTATATAGGTGTCTATGGTGGAAGCCATTCCTGGCCTCATAAATGCCATTCGGATGATCCACAGCGTCTCTCGTTATTACAACACCTCCGAGAAAATCACCTCCCTTTTTGTCAAGGTAAGAGCTGACGGCCTAAATAACAGCATTTCTTTCACCGCCTAAATACTTCAGACTGAAAATATCATCTTTCTTCTCAGGTTACAAATCAGATGATCACCGCCTGCAAGGCCTACATCACAAAAAACGGCTCGGCAACCATATGGAATCAGCATCAGGACGTGGTATCTGAGAAACTCAAAGCTGCCATTCGCTTGAATCAGGTACTGTATGCCATTTAACTGGAAGATGTGCTTGTATACAATTAAGGACAAGATACCGGCACTAACATTTTTAACTGGAGGGCTGTATGACATTTCGCTTGTTGTCAAATTTTTTTTTAAAGCTCTACAGTGTAAATTGGTGATTGAAAGGTTTTAAGTTCGAGCCCTGATTCACCAGTTATCACCTGGTTGCTCCAGGAGGACTGTCCAAAAATAAAACATAGGATGTTCTTTGAGTTTCTTCAGAAAAAAGTCTTGACCCTGTGAATAAATGTAAACACGAGTCTTTGTTCACAATGTGTCAGGAGTATCAGAAAAATTTCCAGAAAATGAAGAAGCAGCTGGAGATGAAACCAGATGAGCGTCAGTTTGACTTCAGTGAGATGTACATCTTTGGCAAGTTTGACACGTTTCAGCGACGCCTGAACAAAATCCTGGACATGTTCAATACTATCACAACCTACAATGCCCTGCAGGACTCCAAAATAGAGGGTCTGGAAACCATGGCAACCAGATTTCAGGTATCATGACGTACTGTAATCACAGTGGTTTATTTAGAGATTTTTACACAAGATAGTTGAAAACATACTTAAGATAATAATAACAAACCCAGAGTCTTACACGCTGACGGGCACCCGCGGGTACCTGTTGGGTAAACCGCTAATATTTGATGAAATGGGTGGTATAATTATTCATATGTCATTTGCGGGCCGGAAAATAATAGCTATCCTGTGGCTCAGTGGTTAGAGCATGGCGCTAGCAACGCCACGGTCATGCGTTTGATTCAGGGTATTGCAAATAGTCCGAAACAAATGTATAGTACAATGCAATGTAAGTCGCTTTGGATAAATGCGTCTGTCAAATGCATAAAATGCAAATGTAAATAATATGCACGGGCGGAATGCGGATCCAGTAGCCAAGACTATTTTGACTCACCTCAGCTGATACGAAGCTGCTTTACACAGTCCTTTGCTTATTTGTGTTGAAGCTCTGTCTGAAAAGCTGGTTTCTAATTGCAGCGCTCTTTGCAGCGTTGAGCATTCTAGCCAATCACGTGCAACTGATGGACAGCTTTAGTGAGGACTCGATACTCTTATCACAATTTAAATAAACTTTTTATCTCATAATGCTCCTGGTCCCTTTTCTGCATTAAGCTTTATTTAGCCTTGATGGCAGTTTAGTTTTTAGTGGCTTTGGTATAATTTTACAGAAAAAAGGTAAGGGAAACTATTGTTAATATCACATGAACAATGTAGGCTATTTTTTAACAAATATTTAATAAATCAAAGCACATTTCATAAATCACTAATCAAATATAGAATAGCTACTGTTAGCTAACAATATTTTAGTGGATTTACTCTTGGTTTGATCTTTTCCCAAAACTCTGAAATATTGAGTTACTGCATATTTAAAAATGCATTAACCAGGAATTCCTAATATTTTGTTGCTTATTTCGTGAGAAAATAAATGGTTTTGTCGACATCTTGTAGATGTAATGCGGGTGCGGTTCAGGTTGCGGCATTTTTGTCAAACTGGTAAGGTCCGGTATGGAATAAAATTAGTGCTGCTGTCGGATGTCAGGTCGGGTGTTCTTTTAATTACTGCGGGTGCGGGGCGGTTGCGGGTCCAACCTCTATGAATTAGTTTTATTTGTTTAAAAATGGGTGAAAAGCCATTTTTAATATTTTTATGCACAGTAGCGGTGTATTAATATATTGCTAATTTTGTTGGATTTAAGATACTGCTATGTGTACACTACACTTCATATGCTCTTGTAATAATATTAACACAACCATTTTAAAGTAAAGTTATTGATTTATGCCACAATGTATTGTTTTCTCTGCTGCCCCCTGTGGACAGACTGCAGACATCCAGGCAAAATGGGAGGTAAGTGGTGTGAAGAAACAACAAATGCATGTCCCATCCCAAAGCATTGACCAGCATGCTCATGATTTTGTCTCATTATAACAAAGGCCCTGATTCAGGTTGGCAAACTCCCAGTTAACATTTTTGCAAGCATTATTTTCAAAGTTGCAAAAATAATCTTAAAAAGAGTTTTTACAATGCTATTATTAGGTTCCCAATCACAGAGAACCAATTACTAACATTAGCAGAACATTCTGTTTGCTTGTCTGGTACTGAATTTGCACGAAGGGGCAGAGTTTTTAGCTGTGAATTAACATTCATCACATCACTTGTTGTCAGAAGTTATTTATTCACTTTTAATTTTGTGTCCATGGAAACACCGTTCAAACTCAGAGGACTGCATGCTCCAGGAGTGCTGAATAATTGAACAAAAGCTGATAAAGATCTGTCACCTGTTCTTTGTGAAAGTTGACGGTCTGTGGAAGTCAATGAATATTTTACAGCAAACTGCTCCTCTGGGCGTTCAGTGGGTTCTGGTGTTGTGGCAAACAGATGAATGTTTTAAGCCAAAAATGGAACCAGTACAATTCAACAAGACCCTCATGGTTGAGGAGACACTCACCCAAATATGACAATTCTGTCAGCATGTTCTCACTAACATATCATTTCAAACCCATGTGACTTTCTTTCTTCTGTCGGTTGTTATTATGGTGGAGGTTTCTCCATGATCAGTACTGTTCATACTCGACTGCTAACATAGTATGTTTGTGCTTCTTTTGTGTATTATTTCTTTGTATAAAATGTGGTTGTTCTAAATAATAATTGTGTCATCATCTGGTTTTCCAGGCCATTGTGTTAACAATAAAGAGGAGGCCTTACAGTTTCCTGGACCAAAGAAAGACAGACTTTGATCAAGACTATGAAGAGTTTTGTAAACAGACTAGTGAACTACATGTAACTATGTTGTTTACTGTACTACTTTTGGGATTTGATACTTGTGCTATGAAACTATCCCTTACACTTCAATATTTCTTTCTAGAACCAACTGAAGACGTTCATGGACAATACTTTTGACAAAATCCAAAACACTGAGAGGGCCTTAAATGTGCTCAAGAAATTTGAAAGGTAGCCAAATATCTGTCTTTTCATTTATTCATTTTGGAAACCAAACTTACACGAAAGAAATTAAGTTGTTGTTGTTTTCTTTACATTGTCCAGACTTGGCATCCCTGACTTGGGCATCAGTGAGAAGTACCATCAGATTCTGCTGAACTTCGGCAGAGACATCGAGATGATCTCTCGCATGTACAATAAAGAGAAGGCAGACCCCCCCATTGGCCGATACCTGCCTCCGATCGCTGGCAGAATCATGTGGGCTCAGCAGCTGTACCGCCGCATAGAGGAACCCATGGATGTCTTCAAACTGCAGCCCGGGCTGCTCAACATCCCGGAGGCCAAACGCATCATTCGAGATTACAATCGGCTGGCCAAAGTGCTGCTGGAGTTTCAGGTGCTCTGTCACCAGAGCTGGATGTCAAAGGTCTGTAACTCAAAGAACTAGTGAGACTTTAAATATATTTTTCCCTTCGTTTCGCTCAGATGTCATTTTTAATTTTAATTTAAAATAAAATGCATCATTTAGTTCTTACTCTCCTACAGGCATTTGTAATTTCATCTTGGAACATTGTTTACTATGAAGTCATTTATCTCTCTATCTATAGATTGAGGTGGTTAAAATGGGTCTGCGGGCTTCTCTGCTGGTCAGGAGTCCAGAGACGGGGAAGCTGTACGTCAACTATGACCCTGAGATCCGGACCCAGATCTGCGAGACCGACTGTATGAAGAGGATGGGACTGGAGATCCCACCCTTAGCATCCATCCTGCAGCTGAAGAAGGACGTTTTCAAGATGAACTACGATAAACTTCAGGTATTTCTGTTTCTGTGTCCTATTGCATTTTCTTTTTCTTTTATATTTGTGAGCTTGTGAAGAAAACAAATCAGGATTATTTCAGAATGTATGGTTCTGTGCTTAAAGTGCACATGTCATAAATAGTATATCATTTTCCTGAGTTATACCAAAGATATTAATATTAACATTATAATATTAATATTATAATATTAAGATGCACTATCAATCAAAGATGCCGTATCAAGGAATGGCTGCTCTAGCGAAGGAAGTCCCGCCTTACAATAAAACAAGCCAATCGTCAATCAGTAAAGACTGACGATTCTCTGGGGAGGGGCTCTCGTGAGGCACTTGCCATCCAGTGCGCAGGCGCAGTAGATGAGGTGACATCAAAAAAGGTGATTTTTAGCACAATTTAAGCTTAGCAAACGTCTTGGCTACAGATGTAACCTCAGTTCCCTGATGGAGGGAACGAGACGTGATGGGGTTCGCTCTTGAGAACCTATCAACTTCTGACTAGTTTAGAAAAGGTCAACGAAATTGGCGAATGAAATTTGCATGCCGGACTCCGCCCCGGATATCCGGGTATAAAAGGGAGATGGCGTGCTGCATTCATTCACCTTTTGGTCTGAGGAGCCTGAGCATCCCTCGACCGCTGCGGCGGGCGGCCAGCGTTGTGGCAAGAAGGACACAATGTCTCGTTCCCTCCATCGGGAACTGAGGTTACATCCGTAACCAAGACGTTCCCTTTCTGTTGGTCTCTCGACCTTGTGTCGAGCCGACAGATGGGGTTCCTATGGAAAACGCCACAGTGCTGTGCCGTGTCACAATCTCCAGTGGAGCGACGCTGACTGGCCTGGGCGAGTCAGATGAGCGCTAGCGCGAAATTGTAACCGTCCGGTGGAGAGGTAGGGGGTCCCAGAGCTTTTGAAGAAAAGGTGGGAAGCCCCTGCCACCGGCCGTCACGGGCGGAGGCCTTGATGCTCTTACAGCGAGAAGCCGCCCAGCACCGTAAGGGCCACTGGGTAAGCATTATTCCCCCCTGGGGGAAAAACGCTACAGAGACCACTACCTCCGTAGGGAGGAATTAGTGGAGACACCAACATGGTCTCACCATCAGGGGAGAACTCATGGGAAAATGTGCGGACTGAAGGAGTTAACCGCAAGGTGGGAGTCCACCTAGGGAGGTCATGGGTTACCGAGGTGGAAACCATTCATGAGGATACATCAGACGGAACCGCCCACTGGGGGGGTTACCACGTCTGGAGCACTAGGTCCGGTTAGAGCTATGTGGTAGATAACTCAACTGTTCCCCGGCCTAAGGGGGCAGGGCTGCTCTGCCCAGCCTGCCCCCAGGAAGGTGCTTAGTGATGGATGGAATGCCTGTTCTTTTCCCAGTGGGGAAAGAAGGGAGGTGGAAATAGCCGCTGACCCACCTAAGGAAGGGGGGAAGGGCTTTCGCAGGCGTACGCCCTACCGGCTGCCGGTCCTACATGTTGCCTTGCAGGACGCAGGCTCACACCGGTTCCACGCGTAGGTATTAGAACCTTGCGAAGGTGTTGGGCGTAGCCTAACCCGCAGCTCTGCAGATGTCTGCAAGAGAGGCACCCTGAGCCAGTGCCCATGAGGAGTGTGCCTCACTCCTAATGGGCAGGGGCGATCTTGAGATCCGTATGCCGTAGCGACGGCATCCACGATCCAGTGCGCCAGCCTCTGTTTGGAGACAGTCCTCCCCTTCTGCTGACCTACAAAACAGACAAAGAGCTGCTCAGAGCTTCTGAAGCTCTTCGTGCGGTCCAAGTAGAGGCGCAGTGCAAGTACTGGACACAACACAGATGGGGTTGGGTCTTTCTCCTAGTGGGGAGCGCCTGCAGGTTCACCACCTGGTCTCTAGGGGGAGTGGTGGGGGGCACGTAGCCGGGCCGGGGTCTCAGGATAACGTGAGAATCACCGGGCCCGAGTTCTAGGCAATCTGTGGACACGGAGGGTGCTTGTAGGTCCCCTACCCTCTTGGAGGTGAGCGCCATCAGGAGAGCCGTCTTTATCGTGAGGTGAGAAAGAGCGGCAGCTCCGAGGGGCTCGAAGGGGGGGGCCTCTTGAGGCCCGCCACCTAGGTCGCAGGAGGGTGCGGAGCGCGGATGAGGCAGTCACCTTCTCGCACCCCTTAGGAACCTAATGACCAGGTCGTGCTGTCCCAGCGGCTTCCCAGCAACTGGGTCGTGATGAGCGGCCGTAGCGGCTACATACACTCCCAGTGTGGAGGGGGGAGAGATTACTCTCCAGTCTCTCTTGAGGAAGGGACAGCCCGTTCCTGATCGAGCAACTCCGTGGATCTTCTCTTTGAGAAGAGCACCAGGACGAGAAGAGGCGCCACTTATGGGCGTATAGTTGCCTAGTGGCCGAGACCCTAGCCTGAGTGCAGGGGGTGGGCCACTCAGGATCTTCTCGTCCCGTCCAGACATGGAAGTTCCAGGGGTCTGCCTGGGATGCCGTTACGTGCCCTTCCCCTGTGACAGAAGGTCCTCTGTCAGGGGAATCGGCCAGGGGGGAGTTGTTATCAGAAGCACCAGCTCTGAGAACCAAGTCCGGTTGGGCCAGTAGGGCGCAACTAGTACCACTTGATGCTCCTCTTCCCTGACCTTGCACAGCGTCTGTGCAATGCGGCTCACTGGGGGAAAGGTGTACTTCCGCTTGTCCCGCGGCCAGCTGTGTGCAAGGGCATCTGTGCCGAGGGGTGCCTCGGTCAGGGAGTACCAAAGCGGACAATGGGTGGAGTCCGGGGAGGCAACAGTACCACCTGTGCCTGGCCGAACCTCTCCCAAATGAACCGGTTGCGTGGGGATGGAGTCGCCACTCTCCGCGAGGCGTCGACTGACGAGAGAGCGCATCGGCTGTCTGGTTCAGGATGCCTGGGATGTGTGTGGCTCGCAGGGAACTGATCACCTGCTGACCCCAGAGGAGGAGGCGCCGGGCGAGTCATGTTAGCTGCCGTGAGCGAATGATATATGCCACAGCAGCTGTGGAGGATGCTGTGGAGCAGCTGCCCGACCGGACCAGCACGTGCTTGCCCTGCACGAGAGGTAGTAGCCTCCTCAATGCAAGTAGCACAACCAACAACTCTAGGCAGTTGAAATGCCAATGCAGGCGGGGGCCTGTCCACCGCCCCGACACTGCTTGCCCGTTGCACACAGCACCCCAACCCTGCAGGGAGGCATCCCAAAGGGGACCTCTGTCCACAAGAAGGTCATGGAGACCAGGGGGTTAGGGTGTGTCAGCAGAAAAGCGTGATGACCATACGCCTGCTGCCGGTGTGCCGCTCTCCAAGGAACTTGACTCTGTAGCCAGTGTTGGAGCGGTCGTATGTGCATCGACCCGAGGGGGACCACCCCCGCCGAGGATGCCATGTATCCCAGGAGCCTCTGAAATTGTTTCAGGGGGACCGCTGACTGTCTGAGAGCTTCAGGCAGTTCAACACTGATCGGGCGCGCTCTGTAGTCAGTCGCACTGCCTCTGGGAGGCCGCGTGGGTGCGGGCTTCCTCGTCCCAGGTCTTGCGCCCCCCCGCGGGGGGTGAGCTGGGCTGCTCATGAGGACAGAGTCGAGTTCCATATCGCGAAAGAGGACGCTCTGCACCGGGGAGAGCTTGCTCTTCTCAGTTGACCTGTAGCCCCACCGATCTAGGTGCCGGAGCACCAGGTTCCTGTGTGTACACAACAGATCTCGAGAGTGTGCCAAACTGAGCCAGTCGTCGAGATAGTTTAGTACCCGCACACCTCCTTCCCCAAGGGGAAGGAGGGCGGCTTCCACGCCCTTCGTAAAGACTCGTGGAGACAGGGACAAACCGAAGGGGAGGACCCTGTACTGATATTCCCGTCCCTCGAACGCGAACCGTCGGAACGGCCGATGTCGAGGGAGGATCGAGACATGAAGTACGCGTCCTTCAGGTCGATTGCCATGAACCAGTCCTGACACCTGACGGACGTCAGGATGCGCTTCTGCGTGATCAACCTGAAAGGCAGCTATTGTGTAGGTGCCTGTTCAGAACACACAGACCCAAGATAGGGCGCAACCCCCCGCCTTTCTTCGAGACAATGAAGTACAGGTGAGGTGAGATGGGCTCGATCACTCCCTTCACCAGAAGGGTGGCGACCTCGGCCCGAAGGTCTCCTCCAGGGGGGGCCGCCTGAGTGGGGGGCCCAGAGCTGGAGGGCGTCGAAGAGGACCAAGGCTGCTGGGAAGCACACAGTGCACGGGACTCGACGGCCAAGGTGGGAGGACTGCTTCTTTACTGTCGAGAACCCTCCGGGGGAGACCGCGTGCGGGTCTCGCGCCCCCCGACGGGCGGGGGGTGAGCGGGGCCGCTGCGGCTCGACGGTAACACCAACCAGCCCCCCCTTGCGAGACGGGTGCGTCGAGAAAGCGGACCTTCTCAGCGTTAGTCATCTGTGCAAGGATCGGCCAGAGGAGTTTCTCATGGACCACAAGTGTGGACATCGTCCGACCCAAGGCCCGCGTGGTCACCTTGATCGCCCGTAGAGCGAGGTCGGTGGCGGCGCGGAGTTCCTGCATAAGCGCTGGGTCGGTCTTACCCTCGTGGAGCTCTCTCAACGCCCTGGCCTGGCAGGAGCCATAGCGTGGAGAGAGGAGGCAGCTTGGTCCGCTGCAATGTAAGCTCTCGACACCAGAGATGCCGAGACACCACATGCTTTGGACGGGAGTCTAGGTCGAGCCCCCCCCAGGTGGCCGCCGCCTACAAGCACGAGTGCACCGCGGCGGCATACTCCACCTGGGGGAGAACGACGTATCCTCCAGCTGTCTCAACCTCGAGGGAAGAGAGGGTGACCGAACTTTGTTTGACGTGAAACGTGCCGGAAAGGGGGCGTTCCAGGTCTTACTAAGTTCCTCATGCACTTCCGGTAAACACGGCACTGGGGGCGGGCGCGGTTTGGAGCCGCGCTCAAACCCGAGGCGCCATGTAGCCAGCCGCGAGTGCCGGGAGAGGTAGTGCGGGCACTGCAACCCAACACTCACGGCGGCCCGGGAAAGCATGGCTGACACTTCGACGTCCGCTTCTTCCTGGGCTCGACCCCCCGAGGGAGGGAGCCCGAGGAATCGTCAGAGTCGGATGGCAGTACGTCACCCCCCGATGCTGCAAGAGACATCTCATCATCACGCATCGTGTACGAATACGTGATTGAGGAATAAGACGGCGGACCGTCTCCTGTGGAACGGTCAGATGAGCGAGACGAGGTGTGAACGGTCCGTGAGCCAGTGGCTGGCGGATTATCGCTCACAGTAATCCTCATATCACCCTCGCTGCTTGCCATAGCGGACGGCAGGGCCGTAGTCCTGCCGCCACGGAACGGGGAGCAAACGAGGTGGTGGCTGAGTCCTGTGGGAACACAGCCACCCGTGACGCAACGTCTGAATCATCACCGCCCGCAGTGCGGGCAGGACATATCCACAACGTCTGCCCCAGCGTACTGGAAGCAGGCATCGTGTCCGTCCCCCTCCTCGTTGAGTGTGTTGCACCCATGAGAACAGCGGGACATGCCACGCTGGAGAAATTTGCTCTTTTAGAAAGGAAATTTTCTCTAACACCTCCGGAACTGCCGAGACGCCCAGGGGAGAGTCACTGCTGGAAGGGACCTTCCGCTGTCCACGTCGTAGATTCCAGCAGAAAAATTATCACCAAAGATCGTAGAGAAGCTCATCAGATGCGTAGGCTCTGAAGAACAAAAGGTGAATGAATGAGCACGACGTTTTCCCTCTTATACCCGAACATCCTGGGAGGAGCCCGCCATGCAAATTTCATTCGCCAATTTTCATTGGCCTTTTCTAAATACTCAGAAGATGATAGGTTCTCAAGACAAACCCCATTCTGTCGGTTCGACACAATGTCGAGAGACCGACAGAAAGGGAACCTTTGGTCCCCATTGACTTGCATTGGTTTTGTGTCCATACAATGGAAGTCAATGGGGACCAATGGTTTTTGGTTACCAACATTTTTCCAAATATTTTATATTGTATTTTAAAGAAGAGAGAAAATCACACTGGTTTAAAATGACAACAGGGTGAGTAAATGATGACAGAATTTTCATTTTGAAGGTGAACTATCCCTTTAAGTCTTTATTTTTGCTACTTTGCCTTCTATGTGTTAATAGGGGTATAGTTTATTCAAAATACAGGAGTATTCTGTAGGAATAATAATATCTACAGATTTTGATTATACAGCAGCATGTACAGTATAAATGTGGGTGTTTGTGCTGTATGTAACCCTGTCTGTCAAATCCAAGCTAAAGAGCATTAAAATGACAAAAAGGTAAAGTGTGTTTATGCTTCGAGATGCAGAACTCAAATTTTCATTTCTAACATGATAAGATAATTGATTTTATTGACACTACGTTTTATTATTTTGCACAAAAAACAAGGCTTCCTACATTGATTTCAATCTTTGACATGTCCTTACTCAGTCAATATTAAAGATATCGAGGTTATCGTCACGGAACCGTTTGTGTTTCCCCTGTTTGTTGTGGACTTTTAGTTTGTTTTTTGATTTCCTGTTCCTCTTGTACTCCTTTTTAGTTTTCCTTGTCCTTGTTAGTTTCTGTTGTCGTTAATTAGTCTCAGGTGTGTCTTGTTATTCCTCCTTATCTTGTGTATAAAGTGTTTCTTTGCCTTTTGTCAGTTGTTGTTGGTTGTTTCAATTGTGGTTTTCCTGGTTTCTCCTTCATTTGGTTTACTTTAATAAAAGTTAAACTGCATTTGGATCTGCTTTCTGTCCGGTTTCTTTTATTACAGTTATTTTTTTACAGCTTGTTCTTTACATAATTTATGATGATTTCATGTAGAATACAGTAAATAAAAAATAGACATACATTAAAGTTATGTGTGAACTCCAAAAAACAGTATTTTCTGCAGCCTTTACTGTTTTAGTAAATGCTTTTTTTTACATTTACATTTGGCAGAGATTTTCCCCGGTGTGCATTCAAAACACGTTTAATCCATTACTGTGTCCCTGGAAATCTTACTTTGATCGAATGACCTCAACATTCCAGTTTACTTATGTTCCCATGTTTGTTACATAGCTGATGGTGACGGAGAACTCCCGGGTGAGGTCTAAGATCCAGCCGGCCTTTGAACAACTGCTCATGCCACATGTTGATAAAGTGGATAAGGCCATCCTGCCCGGTCTGACCACCCTCAACTGGGCCTCCCTGAACATTGAGAAATACCTGGACCGAATCACTGCTGCACTCGGTGAGACTCTCATCATGACCGCATGAGAAAGCATACAAAAAAAGGGCATGGTGAAATGAAATTCAAGTATCCTTCAAAAATATTTCTTCATCTTCTCCAATGCTACTCTTCTTGTTTTTTCTCGGTGGGTAGAGGAGCTTGACCTTCTGCTGCACAGAGTGAATGACATGGTGGAGTTCAGGATTGATGCTGTACTGCACGAGATGAGCACGACCACCCTGTGTGTGATACCTGAAGATGAGCCGTGCACATGCGAGGAGTTTGTCAACACCACGAAGGTTTGTTCACACCTTATTTGTAGCAAGAGTGTAGTCTGAAGTTTAGAGGTGAGGAGGCTTTACCAGAGAGCAATGTTTCTGGTTGTTTTATTTCCAACATTTTAAAAAGTCTTCATGTTTTGTTAAGTTCACATTCCTGTCACTAGGAATCAGTGACTAGACCACTAACGTGTTAAGGAGTAATCATTCATCCAATTGATTTCTCATTTTAGGAGCTTTGCATCAAGGGAGCCCAAACGCTACATACCAAAAGTTCATTGGTGGAGGAGGCGGCCAATGAACTGATTAATATGTTACTGGAGTTTGAGCAGAAGGAAGACGAGGAGAATAACCGTGAGGAGAACAGGACAGAGAGCAAAGCGGAACAGATGGACAGTGACGGTGAGATGTGCTTTTAATCATCTAGACCCCAATTCACATACTGTCTGTCATAACCCCAAATTAGAATTAGTGTGTCCTACATCATAAGATAACACAAAAGAAGATATTTTGAAGAACGTTGGTAACATTGGCTCCCATTGATTTCCATTGTATGGACACAAAACCACTGAAACATTTCTCAAAATATCTTCTTTTGTGTTCCACAGAAGAAAGAGTCATACAGGTTTTGACCAAAACGAGGATGAATAAATGATGTATTTTATTAAAAAATACTTATGACTCATATCCCAGCATATTATGACTCCGTTTTATGTATCTTAAAGGTGAGGAGGAGAGTAAACATGAGGGCCGTCTCCTGTCTCGTAGCACCACGGCCCCAAGCATCGGTCCCTCATCTCCACTGATGAGAAAGAAGAAGAAGAGAGATCTGATGGAGGTGATGGAGGAAGAGGCACAGGAGCTGCTGTCTCATTTTAACCATCGAAACGTGGACGCATTACTGCGCCTCACGCGCAACACGCTGGAGACTCTCCGCAAGCGCATCCAAGCCTCATCACTGATGCACTACATGGGTTTGTGTTGCCATATCCTCTTACTGTTTTTAATAAGAATTAAACAATGCAAAGGTATTTTGTAATGATTAAAGATTTTTTCCAAGCTTTGAAAAATCTCAAACAAGGTCCTATGGCATTCGTACCCAGCAAACACGGAACATTTCCGTAATGTTAGTTTCTGGTTCATTTTTATTTTTAAAAAGTAAACTATAATAACTTAAACAGAACATTCCCTAATGGGTATTTTTAATTATTAAGCATGTTTTTGTGAAATAGGGAATAATACAACTTTTAAGTGAATGGAGTTTTTCATCAAATATCTTGAAGTTTTGTTTTCTATGTTTCAGTACAGTGGTATATATCAATGTAACACGTATACCATCAGATACCGTAAATGACCCACAGGAGTTTTTGGAAGTCTTCTTTTGGTCAACTTATTCACCGTAACCATATTCATGTTTCTATGCAGCTGAGGCAGAGTCCCCAATCCGGCCAAAGGGTAGTGCACCACAGCCCATCTTTAGAGTGGGGGTGTGTCTTGCCATTCCCAACATCATCATGGTTCCAGCTCTAGATGAGGTTCAGCAGGCATTGAACAGAGCTGTGGACTGTGTGGTCAGTGTCAGTAAAGGAGTCGGCCAGTGGAGCAAAGAGAGAATTTCCAAGGTTTACTTTTGTTTTAACATACAGAGATGATTTAAGAATAATGCACATGTCTGTTAAAGGCACATTCTTAGTTTATTGCTTACGTATTCAAGACTTATGCCTATAGAATAATCAGCATTTTTAAGTTGTTGTTTTTTTGCCGTTGTCTATGACCTTTTTGTCACCTTAACCGGAAAACTGATCTCATAAGAAAGTATGAACAGCGATATCTATGGATTTTTAAGGTAACACGCGAGCCTATCTAGTCTGTTTTTATTTTTGCCGTTTTATTCTACTTTAAAGGGATAGTTCACCAAAAAATGAAAATTCTGTCATCATTTACTCACCCTCGAGTTGTTACAATTCTGTATAAATGTCTTTGTTCTGATGAACACAGAGAAAGATATTTGGAAGAATGCTTGTAACCAAACAGTTCTTGGCCACCATTTACTACCATAGTAGGAAAAATGACAATGGAAGTCAAAAGTGCCCCAGAACTGTTTGCTTTCGTACATTCTTCAAAATATCTTCTTTTGTATTCAACGGAACTAATAAATATTTCCTACTATGGCATAAAACCAAACCGTTTTTATAGCAATTGTTTTTATTTACTTTTGTTTAAGGTTTTTTGATATTTTTCTATTGAATGCACTGACATTCACAAGTTTGTTTCTAATTTTTTGGGGGTTCACTGACATCTTGCCTCCTATCTCATTCACCTTTAACTCTAGTAGTTTAAATGACTTTGTATTCATGAACTGACGAGAACTCAAAACTTGTCATATGTTGTCATATGCGTTCAAGTGAAACATATGCAAAATGTCAGAGATGAGTGTTTTTGCTGTCACAGAGGAAAATGTGTGAGCGACGGATGGCCGCCCTGAAACAGAACAGCCACGAGAGCGAATCAGAAGATGGTGAATCGACCTATCGCAGCTTTGCTGGTACGAATCTTCCTCCCTCCCTCTAATTACACAGCTCAGCAGAGCAAATCCAAACCCAGCAGGTCCAGGGTCAGTTAAAAACGAACCTTTCATAATGGTTGAAAATAAATGCTGTGGATGGATGAGCTGATCTCCAATCATTTGATGAATAAAAGTGGGAACAAAGAATGTGATTTTATAAAATGGTGACTTATTTCTATGGTCACGTTATCAGAATCTTATCAGTATCATTCTCATTCTATCTCTCTCTATAAATATTTTTTTGTATTCTTTTTTCTCTCTCTATTATTTTGAAATAATAGAAATAAAACTTGCAGTGCTGCCGTGCCAAAACATAATATCTCAATAAAACATGTCTGCACTCAAAATAAATAAAGTTCATTAAACTGATCTGAGACAAAACAATAACATTATTGACTGATTCTCCCTCATATTTATTATATCTGATAATCTCATCATTGTGATTTCTTACTCTTGTACAAAACATGCTTTCTTTCTCCAGCAGGCAGTATGTCAGATATTTCAGCATCCGCACACCAGGTCCTTCCCTTCCAGGTCAAGAATTACAACAAGAGCATCTCGGAGAACAAAGAAATGGTCAAACTGGTGTCTGTACTTAGTACATCTGTCAACTCCACCAAGAAGGTCTGAAGATTTTCCATACTCTAGTCTTATTGTTTTAGTTTAAAAAAATATCCTTTGGCTTGTTTGTGTTACTACTATAACAGTATAAGATTAATAACATATAAAACATGTTTTACAGGAAGTCATTAATGCTTTGGATCGCTTCAGACTCTATAACCACATCTGGAAGAAAGATCGAGAAGAGACCATCCTGAAGTTCATCCAGGCAAACCCTCTGCTGTCTGAGTTTGAGTCTCAGATCTTGTATTACAGAGATCTGGAGCTGGAAATTAACATTGAGCCGGAGTTTATCTTAGTAGGAGCTTTGGCTCTATATACAGGTACAGTACACACGGACACTGAATCAGTGGGACTAATGATGCCAATAGAGTATAAATGAAAGAAAGTATTGCATATTGATCTCACCCACAGCCGATCTAAAGCTGGCACTTACCTTTGAGACCAAGAGTTGGATAGTGGACTTCGGTCACCATTGCAACAGGAAGTATCGTATGGAGATGGAACAGATCTTCGCTTTCGTGGATGAGGCGAGCAAGAAACTCAACAGACAGATTAAGGATCTGGATGACATCCGCATCACCATGGCAACGCTCAAAGAGATCAGGGAGAACCAGATCTCCATAGATTTTCAAGTTGGTCCAATTGAGGTAAAAACCAACAATCATTTATTAAACAGCGTTGCGGCAAAGAACAACGTAATTGATGTTCAAAACATGGTCCCTAAGGCCCGATTCACATTTCTCGTATTTTCCTCGCGCATATTCGTTATTTTAAATGGCAGGTGTGCGCAGGCAGGTGTGCGCAAATAGGGGGTGACGCTGTCTCGACTCGCATGGTGGTGCTGTGTGCACATTTTTTCTAGGCGTGTCGGCGCTGCATCGAGATGGAAACTTTTCGGAGTGCCAAGCCCGCACTTGAAGAGAGAAAGCGGCGCGGGTCGTGTGAAATGTGAATCGGGCCTTACGATGGTTTTGTCTGCAGGAATCTTACAGTATGTTGCATAAGTATGGACTGTTGGTGG
Source organism: Triplophysa rosa (assembly GCF_024868665.1). Classification (NCBI taxonomy): domain Eukaryota; kingdom Metazoa; phylum Chordata; class Actinopteri; order Cypriniformes; family Nemacheilidae; genus Triplophysa; species Triplophysa rosa. The sequence goes on along the minus strand of NC_079897.1, from coordinate 13,315,447 downwards.
CCAAAGAGGAAGCTGAGAAAGTGGACACCCTTCGCTACACCTGGGAGAAACTGCTGGCGCGTAGCACAGAGGTACAGAACGAACTGGTGGCCCTGCAGCCGAACTTCAGAGGAGAGCTCATCAGGAATGTTCAGACCTTCGTGGAGGACTGCCAGCACTTTTACCATGACTATCAGAGGGTGAGTCCTGAGGGCCGAGTAAACTCCATCAACCCGCTTCTCTTGCTTTGAGCTCCCTCAAGCAATTATAGTTTAAGACAATACATTGTTGTTTTCCTCAGTTTCAATTCCTGTGGGTTTTCTGTAACATAAGATGCCTGAAACCAAAGTGCTTCTTTGAGACTGATATTACCCTGACTGTACATCGAAAACAAAGTGTTTGTATTTCGTAAATGAATGCATCTGTTTCTTTGATTCGGTGCATTTGAAATCTTCAGGATGGTCCCATGGTGGTAGGATTAGCTCCCCAGGATGCCAGCGACAGGCTTATTATGTTCCAGGTACAGTTTCCTGTTCATTGTCATGTCTGGTACGAGATGTTTTCGTAACACAGTCTTAAATAAATCAACTTAACAATCTCTGTAAAGTACAATGATTTGAAAAAACACAATTTATGGTGAGCATCAATGAGCATTCTCAGTCAATTAAGAACAACAGCATGGGAATATGCTGTAGATCAATGCATGCCAATGGGATATTAACAAAACATCTGGCATTTCTCAGAATCACTTTGACAACCTGTTCCGCAAGTACATCACATACACGGGAGGGGAGGAGCTCTTTGGTCTGTCCGTTACCCAGCATCCTCAACTGCTGGAGATCAGAAAACAGTTGACGCTCCTCCAAAAACTCTACGGTCTCTACAACAGTGTCATCGACACAGTCAACGGCTACTACGACATCTCATGGGCCGACATCCACATTGAGAGAATCAATAATGAACTCCTCGACTTTCAGACGAGGTGAGAAATCCTGTCCTTTTAAAATAGGTTGAAAATCTTCCCTTTTGGCTTTCATGTAATAGGTTATATTGAAAGGCATCAATGCATCAGGGTATTTCAATCTTTCTGGTCTGGTACCTGTATGGGATATCACAAAATTGAAAAGTCTGTGAAAGATTGAATTGAAAGTTGGAGTAGTTACAAGTGTAACGCAAAGATCATTTGTGAAAAAGGACAAAAGATCATTTTCTGCCTGATTTTTTAGATTAGATTCAACTTTATTGTCATTGCACATGTACAAGTACAAGGCAACGAAATGTGACCTCTGCATTTAACCCATCCAGAGAGTAGTGAACACACGCACAGCAAGTGGTGAACACACGCACAGCAAGTGGTGAGCACACGTACCCCCGGAGCAGTGGGCAGCTATCACTGCAGCGCCCGGGGAGCAAGTAGGGGTAAAGTGCCTTGCTCAAGGGCACCTCAGTTGTTACCCGCCGGCCTGGAATCGAACCGGCAACCTTCTGGTCACGAGTCCGACTCTCTAACCATTAGGCCACAACTGCCCAAATGTTCCAATTTGCCCTGGAAGTTTACCTCAGCAGATATGAATACGAACATTCATTTGCAGGCAGTCAGATTTGTATGTAGTCGCACAACATATCAGATAAAAACAACAAACTTTCACAGTCTCAGCACTGTTCAGCGTATGCCTTACCCCACTGAGGTTAATAACCGAATTGCAGGTGTCGCAAGCTGCCACGAGGCCTTAAAGAATGGCAGGCGTTTATGGACCTTAAGAAAACCATCGATGAATTCAGTGAGTGCTGCCCCCTGCTGGAGCTGATGACTAATAAAGCCATGATGACACGCCACTGGAAGAGGATCACAGAGGTTACAGGTCACACCTTTGAGGTTGAAACAGATAACTTCAAGCTTCGGAATATCATGGAAGCACCACTTCTGAAGTACAAAGAAGAAATTGAGGTTATAATTTGTTTTTATTGTAACATTCATCTTACTTTTGGCTTTATAGTTAATCATTTTCTCTACATATTTGAGCAGGACATCTGTATCAGCGCTGTGAAGGAGCGAGACATCGAGCAGAAACTCAAGCAGGTGATTGCAGAGTGGGACAACAAGACATTTACCTTCGCCAATTTCAAAACCAGAGGAGAGCTTCTTCTGAGAGGTGACAGCACGTCGGAGATAATAGCTAACATGGAGGACAGCCTGATGATGCTGGCTTCCCTCATGAGCAACAGGTCAGAAATTAAAGAGTACATAACTAGTGATTTTTAAGGTCCTACTTTGGTTTATGGCATGTCCACAACAAGCTTATGTACATAGAAGGTGTAAAAACACTATTATTTCGTAATAATAGGCAGTTATTCTTACCTTACTTCTTGACTGACTCTCAAATGATTCGTTCCGCGATTCATCTGTCTAATTCCCTCCTTTCCGCTAGCCTAGTTTGATGTGATTGGTCAGGTGGTCTAGTCTGCTGTGATTGGTCTACCGCGAATGAGGCTCACGAGCTACAGTGTTTGGGGGAGAAGAGTGACGTTTTCTACGTTTTCAACGTAGGCGGGGACTATATGTAGTGACGTAAATCTGCGGCGGTTCGCAACTCGGACTAGGAACGAGTCCTTTGCGTGATTCAGAGTCGACTCCCTTTTTTAAAAAACTGAAAACAGTAAGAGTAAGAGAACAAGGTACAAGAACATACATACATACATACATGGACCGAACGTAATACACGAGCAACAAGACAATGAAACAAGAGGACTATTTAAAGGGAAGACAAATGAAGGATAATTGACGAGGGGCAGGTGAGAAACATAAGACACGGCAGGGAGGCAATACATGAAACGAGAGGGGCGGGGCCAATGACAAGACACGAGAAAGCACATGAGATGTCAAAACGTAAACAACTCATGGCTTTCTCACATAAAACCTAAGGGCTCTGTCCCAATCCTGCCACACGACTAGGAATTCATAAACAAGAATGTAGGACCGTGACACAATGTTAATGACATTTCTCTCCCATCCCAGTATCATGTGCAGTGTGTTGTTACAATGTGAACACTGACAATATTAAAACCTAACACTGTTTATTGATAAAGCATTTTAAATTAAATGAATCAGGGTAATTATTTTCCAAATGGTGTAACATTGGTGTCTTGAGCTGTGTCTTGTATTTCCACAGGTACAACACCCCATTCAAAGCACAGATCCAGAAGTGGGTTCAGAATCTTTCCAACACCACAGACATCATTGAGAACTGGATGACTGTACAAAACCTCTGGATTTATCTTGAGGCCGTGTTTGTGGGAGGAGACATAGCCAAACAGCTACCGAAGGTAATGCCAGACATTTATTCTTCGTGATTACAGCATTAATGGATAAGAGTGCAGTCCTCTGTATGTTTTATTTCTAAAGAACTTTTCACAGTGTGCGATTAAGCAAAGCAGCTTTACAGAAATTGAAATATTTTTGTACAAAAAGTACAAAAATATATTAGAATTTTTTTTTTGTTGAGACAGCCCTCCCTGCTGATCTCCAAAACAGACAAAGAGCTGCTCAGAGCTTCTGCGGCTCTGCGTGCGGTCCAAGCAGAGGCGCAATGCGCGTACTGGACAGAACACGGATGGGGTTGGGTCTTCCTCCCCAGTGGGGAGCGCCTGTAAGTTCACCACCTGGTGTCTCGGGGGAGTGGTGGGAACTTTGGGCACGTAGCCGGGCCGGGGTCTCAAGATAGCGTGAGAATGACCAGGCCCGAGTTCTAGGCAATCTGTGGACACGGAGAATGCTTGTAGGTCCGCTACCCTCTTGAGCGTCCTCCCGAGAGCCGTCTTCATCGAAAGTGAGAAAGAGCGGCATCTCCGAGGGGCTCCAGGACCGCATCAAGGTCGTAAGAGGGTAAGGAGCATGGGTGAGGTGGTAGCCTCCCCGCGCCCCTTAGGAACCAAATGATCAGGTTGTGCTGTCCTAGAGACTACCAGCAAATGGGTCGTGATGAGCTGCAACAGCGGCACATACACGTTCAGTGTGGAAGGGGAGAGATTATTCTCGAGTCTCTGGGAGGACCGCACCCACTTGATCAAGCAACTCTGCGGGTCTTCTCTTCGAGAAGAGCACCAGGATGAGAAGAGGCACCACTATAGGCGTACAGTCGCCTAGTGGCCAGGGTCCTAGCCTGAGTAGTGGTCTTAACCGCCGCAGGGGGTAGGCTACTCAGGATCTCCTCGTTCCGTCCAGGGGCCAGACATGGAGGTTCCAGAGGTCTAGCCCGTGATGCCATAACGTGCCCTTCCCCTGGGAAAGCAGGTCCTTTCTTCAGGGGAATCGGCCAGGAGGGAGCTGTCGTCAAGAGCATTAGCTCCGAGAACCAAGTCCAGTTGGGCCAGTATGGCGCAACTAGTACACTTGATGGACATACTTGATATCATCTGTCTGTTCCCTAACTGTCGAACTCGACAGTATCACCAAACAGCCCCCCCTTGCGAGATGGGTGCATCGAGAAAGCGGACTTTCTCAGTGTTACTCACCTGTGCAAGGTTCAGCCAGAGGTGTCTCTCCTGGACCACAAGTGTGGACATCGCCCGACCCAGGGCCCGCGCGATCACCTTGGTCGCCCGAGAGCGAGGTCGGTGAAGCCGCGGAGTTCCTGCATAAGCGCTGGGTCGGTCTTACCCTCGTGGAGCTCTCTCCGCGCATTGGCCTGCAGGAAGGCCATAGCGTGGAGAGAGGGGACAGCTTGGCCCGCAGCAGAGTAAGCTCTCGACACCTCAGATGCCGAAAAGCCTACGTGCTTTGGACGGGAGTCTAGGTCGAGCCCCTGGGGGACATCGACGTATCCTCTAGCTGCCCCACCATCGAGGGAAGAAAGGGTGATGGAACTAGTTGACGTGTACGCGCCGAAGGGGGCGTTCCAGGTCGTACTAGGTTCCTCATGCACTTCCGGGGGAAGCTTGGAGCCGCTCTCAAGCCCGATGTACCGTGTATTGTTGAAGATTTTATTGACCAAAATATAAAGCAATCATGTACACTTTACATTACTATTATAAATCTATCTCTACATAAGATCTGGTCTTTGTTAGCTCATCTCTAGTCGTAAATACCAGAGTCTTTGTTAGTAACCCCCCTCACCAGCTAGGAATGCTGAGATCAGACATCTGTTAAAGGTATCAGGGTAACCCCCAATAACTTAGGTGTGTGTGTGTGTGTGTGTAAGGACACTATAAAGGTCTGCCCCCAACCAGGGTTGGGCAGTTGCATTGCAATCCAACTCGGCTTTGTTTTCAACTTTGTGAGAATAAAGTCTAACTACTTTTGGTTTCAAAACCTTGACTCAAGAGTCGTTTCTTCAGAATCAAAAGAGGAAAAACCACAACAGTATCCAGCCTCGAGCGTTGGGAGAGGCAGTGCGGTGCACCGCAACCCAATGCCGGCGGCCCGGGAAAGCATGGCTGACATTTCGACGTCCGCTTCTTCCTGATCTCGACCCCCCGAGGGAGGGCGCTTCAAGGAATCGTCAGAGTCTGATGCCAGTAAGTCACCCTCCGATGCTGCAACAAACATCTCATCATCACGTACCGTGTCCGATACGTGATTGAGGAATAAGACGGCGGACCGTCTCATGGGGAACGGTCAGACGAGCAAGACGAGGTGCGAACGGTCCGCGAGCCAGTGGTTGACGGATTAGCGCTCACAATAATCCTCATATCACCCTCGCTGCTTGCCGTAGCGGGCGGCAGGGCCGTAGTCCGTAGTGGGAACACAGCCATCCGTGACGCCCGCAGTGTGGGCAGGACGTATCCACAACATCTGCCCCAGCGTACTGGAAGCAGACATCGTGTTCGTCCCCCTCCTCGATGAGTGCGTTGCACCCACGAGAACAGCGGGACATGCCACGCTGGAGAAATTTGCTCTTTTAGAGAAAAAACTCGAACACTTCTGGAACCGCCAAGACGCCCAGGGGAAGTCGCTGCAGGAAGGGACAGTCCGCTACACCACGTCGTAGAGCCGGCAGTCTTGTAGCGAAGTCTGTTGATCATGAGCGAAGGCTCCGAAGAACAAAAGGTGAATGAATGAGGCACGCCGTCTCCCTTTTATACCCGGATATCCGGGGGCGGAGTCCGGCATGCAAATTTCATTCGCCAATTTTCATTGGCCTTTTCTAAGAAGTCGGAAGCGATTGGTTCTCAGGGACGAACCCCATCTGTTGGTTCGACACAACGTCGAGAGACCGACAGAAAGGGAACTACAACAACTGCATCAGGGATAATGGCCCTAGTAAAAAAGCAATGTATTTAAAATACATTTCTTTCATACCTTTTTTACTTTTTCTCGTCCCTTTTTTATTTTATTTTATTTTATTTTGCAAACTGTTTACAAATACAAATGAACCGTTCATTTGCAAAAACAGAATTTACAGAATTACAGTAATAATAATAATAATACTGCTAACTAACAATGAAACACAATAAAAACATAACATAATTATGAAAATGTTTAAAAACATATGCAAGTTTTCAATACATCTTTAATAATATATTTCAGTAAAACGTAGTTAAGTTAAAAGACGTTAAGTTCCTAAGTCAAAGACATCACTTTTAGGCCATGATGGTATATGCCTTAAGAAAATGCAAAACTGCTTTTTTTAAAGGGGTCATATGGCGTGAAAACGTGTTTTTCTGTGTCTTTGGTGTGTTATAAGTTGCCCATGCATGTATTAGACACGTCAAATTGCAAAAATTAATGTGTCGGAACAAAAGATGCATTCTATCTAAAAGGGAATGGTCACCCAGACCTGCCTGAAACGCCTCATGTAACCACACCCCCACAAATCTACGTCAGTTCGTGGTATGATTTGACGTAAACCGCCCAAATATATATGCAAGTAAGATGGGCGTACCTGTCAGTACAATTGCTTTGGAACCTGATGTTCCAAATATGGTAAGAGGAGGTACATTTCCGTCACACGCTTGCAGTATTCGACCAATCACTACGCACTGGTTAACTGGCCAATCATAGCACACCTCGCTTTTCAGAGTGATGAGCTTTGTAAAAAATCTGCGCGTTTCAGAGAGGCGGGGCAAAGAGGAGATACAAACATGCACGGTATGTGGAAAATACAGCGTTTTTAAACCTTAAATCGTGTATACACATTGCATTACATCTAAAACAAACGATAATATTCCTTTTAGCCGTGTCATATGACCCCTTTAAGTAAAGTATCAGTACTTTTTGTCAAATCCCACAAACCATTTCTAGTGAAAATTGCCTGTTTTCCTGTTTTTAGGAGGCCAAGCGTTTCTCTAACATCGATAAGTCCTGGGTGAAAATCATGACTCGCGCTCATGAGATGCCCAATGTGGTCCAGTCATGTGTTGGGGACGAGACTATGGGTCAGCTACTGCCTCACCTGCTGGAACAGCTTGAGATGTGCCAGAAATCTCTCACAGGGTACATTCAACATCTGTTTCCCTGTCGAGCCCTCATGTCTGACAAGCACAGGATCAGTGTAGTCAGTTATCAACCTTATGCAACTGGAATCATTTTGGAAATCTGTCCAGTGCCATGGGCGAAATTTATTTTGACTGCGAAACATCATTATTAAAATGGATACATTTTGCTGTTACAACTTGGTTACATTTTTGGTTTTGTGGTCAGTTTATGACTTGCTTGTATTACATCTGCGTGTAAGTTAGAGTTCTTACCAAACATGTTTTCTATGTTTTAAAGGTACTTGGAGAAGAAGCGCTTGTTGTTTCCACGTTTCTTCTTTGTATCAGACCCGGCTTTGCTGGAGATTTTGGGCCAAGCGTCTGACTCGCACACCATCCAAGCTCACCTGCTCAACATCTTTGACAACATCAAATCTGTCCGCTTTCATGATAAGGTGAACTTTATTATTTTAATAGGTGACATTTTATACTATTCTGGTGCATGACATTTTGCTTATTTAAGATTTTTTAACATTTAAAGTACACCACATTGTGTTTCTATTTCAGATCTATGATAAGATTTTGGCAATATCCTCACGCGAGGGTGAGACAGTGGAGCTGGACAGACCCGTCATAGCAGAGGGCAATGTGGAGGTCTGGCTTAATGCGCTCCTTAAAGAATCCCAGAGATCTTTGCACCTCATCATCCGTCAGGCCGCACTTGCCATTCAGGACTCCGCCTTTGAATTGATCGAATTTTTGGACTCCTTCGCTGCACAGGTATTCAACGCAGTGACAGTATCAGTATGTTTCTGTAAGTTAAAGATATTGACAGGATTGTTGGCTTTCTTTGGTTTAGGTTGGTTTACTGGGAGTTCAGATGATCTGGACCAGGGATTCTGAAGACGCTTTGACCAATGCCAGATATGACCGCAAGATCATGGCTAAGACGAATCAGTTTTTCCTTGAGCTCCTCAACATTTTGATAGACATGACCACAAAAGACCTCGGGACTGTTGAACGGACAAAGTATGAAACGCTGATCACCATTCATGTGCATCAGAGGGACATCTTTGATGATTTGGTGAGTTGGTCAGTTAGTAAGTTAGTTAGGTTAAGTTCTTTTGTAGCAAAAGGGTCCCCTGAAATGAACTTGAATATAAGTTGCTTTTATCAAATGCTCATTTAAAACTCATTATGTCTCATTATATCATCTGGCATTCTCTCTAGCTCATTTGAGTTTAGTAAAGAAAACTGATTTTAGACCTTTTGGCAACAGCCAAAGGCAATTTAGCTTAATAACACCCAAATGACCGCCAGCAGTCGCTCCTGGGTTTAATATGCTTTTGTCTCCTAATGCTTTGAACTCTGATTTTCAGCAAGGTTGTATGTCTCAATATCTCATGAGTGAATGCCAAATGTGATATTTGTCATCAAGAATGTCACAGCATTCACAGACACGTCTTTGAGACAGCTCCAGGAGATAAGCCACCAGCAGAAACTAATTCCTGTCGAATCTCTTTTCTTGACCCACAGTGTCGTTTGCACATTAAAAGCCCCACAGACTTCGAGTGGTTGAAGCAGTGCCGCTTTTACTTCAATGAGGACTCGGATAAGATGATGATCAACATCACGGATGTGGGCTTTATCTATCAAAATGAGTTTCTGGGCTGTACTGACAGGCTGGTCATCACTCCTCTCACTGACAGGTGCTGCTGCTGATTTACAAACTTATTTTCCCACTGTGGGTCATTTATGTAATTTTAGGACAGATTTGATTGATGTTTTTTCAGATTTGGCGCTTTGCCACCCCAAAATTAAAGCCTTTATACTAAAAATTATACTACGTCATTATACTAAAATCTTCATACTCCCTACAAGTTCTACCTAAAATAATATCTGCACAATTCTAAAAATATGTTGGTCAATATCTTTTCCAGATGCTACATTACTTTAGCTCAGGCTCTGGGTATGAGCATGGGCGGAGCTCCTGCTGGGCCCGCGGGAACAGGAAAGACAGAGACCACTAAAGACATGGGCCGCTGCCTGGGCAAATACGTGGTGGTATTTAACTGCTCTGACCAGATGGACTTCAGAGGCCTGGGCAGAATATTTAAAGGTGTCACACATCTGTGATCAATGTCGAATGTCGTTCAAAATCTATAGACATTGCTATTAGTTCATATTGCTGTTAACACGGCTATAACGGCACCAGGTTTCCAGCAATATCCAGATGATATAGTATGTAATATAAATTTATAAACAAATGGCTTCGATATCTGAAGTTTTGTGCTTTGCATGCTTGGGATTAGATTTTTTTTTTTGAATGACTAGGTCTTGCCCAGTCTGGCTCCTGGGGTTGTTTTGATGAGTTTAACCGCATTGACCTGCCCGTCCTCTCGGTCGCTGCCCAACAAATCGCCACGGTGCTCACCTGCAAGAAGGAACGAAGAAAGACCTTCATTTTCACTGATGGAGACAATGTGGGAATGAATCCGGAGTTTGGCATCTTCCTCACCATGGTGAGCTGGTGTATTTACATGCTCTTAGAAACTGAAAATTTCCTGCCAAGGTTAGGTTAGGTTAATATATTATGGTCGACCCTTTGGAATTCCATGATATTTTTCAGGCATATAGTATTCATTCTTTTTCTTTAAACATGCATGCACGTTATTTGAATTCTTCATTCATTTTAATCATGTTTATGGATTGTGAGATAGATGGTAAGTGGCTAATTGCTTTATTTTGTAATAATTTCAAAATTCTAATTTACAATTTTCATAATGGTTACATAATAAATCTCAAACACATGAAAAAACTGAGACTAGACCAAATTACATTAAAAGTTACTTAAAAGTTATTTACATTAACCTTAATCTACATTGTGTTATTTTTCCCTGATGTTTTCCCTTTTTTTCCCTCGTTCATACAGAACCCTGGATACGCGGGGAGGCAGGAGCTTCCAGAGAATCTGAAAATTAACTTCCGCTCAGTGGCAATGATGGTTCCTGACAGACAGATCATTATTAGAGTGAAACTGGCAAGCTGTGGCTTCATTGACAACATCGAACTAGCCCGAAAATTCTTCACTCTATACAAACTATGTGAAGAGCAGCTCTCTAAACAGGTGATTATCATTAATATTCACTATATAGCTAAGGATCAGATATTCTTGATTTGTTTTTAATTGTAATTTTTAATTTAATTTTAATTCTTAATTGTGATTCACGGTTTCTATGGTGTACAATCATTTTACTGCAGGATGTAAACATTTATTTAGAAAAACTATAAATAAGACCCTTTGCTACGTCACATTTGGTTTTCTATTGTCTGTCAGGTTCACTACGACTTTGGTCTCCGTAATATCCTGTCTGTCCTGCGCACACTTGGCGCTGCAAAACGGGCCAATCCGAATGACACGGAGTCCACCATCGTCATGAGGGTCCTGCGGGACATGAACCTTTCCAAACTGGTGAGACTACTTAAGCACATAGAGATCATTTTCTATATAATCGACCCACATGATCAGCCTATATTACTATTGATTTGGGTGAGGAACTGAAATATCGCTGCTGACCTTCTGAAACCTTGTATCTCCATATTTTTTGCCATAAATCATTATTTTTAGTCAACCTTTGTGTTTGTCACTGTATTTTGCAAATATCTAACCAATAAAAAGTATTAAAAAGTTCTTGCCAACTTTGACAACGCAGTATGCAATCATTGACAAAGTTCAGTGTTTTTTCAAATTTTTTAAAGATTCGATTTATCTCTGTCTTTTAAGATTGATGAGGATGAACCATTGTTCCTGAGCTTGATTGAGGATCTTTTCCCTGCAATTCAGCTGGATAAAGCTGGCTACCCTGATTTGGAAGCAGCCATAGACAAACAGGTTGGGAAAATGGTGTATTACAATATACATTTAGGTATTTAGCAAACGCATTAATCCAAAGTCACTTGAAAACAATAAAGGTATACATGAAGAGTTTATTTTGGCCATTTTGAGCATTTTCAAAATCATGTTTTTTTATTGTTTTATTGTGTTAGTTAGCTGTATTTCCTTGAGTTATAACAACTTAATCAAAACAACCCAACTGCAGTTTGATTGATATTAATTGAAATACACCATCAAAAAACTGATTTTTAAAAAATGTTAACAGACTAATCTGTTTTTGCAAATGAACTCTTCACATATTTGCTACCAGTTTTAACTCAATATGTAATTTTTGTATGTGTATCTTGTCTGTCGGGCATGGACCAGGTAACCGAGGCTGGTCTGATAAACCACCCGGCCTGGAGGTTAAAGATCATTCAGCTGTATGAGACTCAGAGAGTTCGTCATGGTATGATGGCACTGGGACCTAGCGGAGCAGGAAAAACAACCTGCATCCATACCCTAATGAAAGCAATGACCGGTGAGAATCGAACATTAGACACAAAAACAAAGACACGGTGCACCTACATTTTATAGACCACTTTGGAAAACGTAAGCAACGCTGGTCCAGTAGAACTTCTTGTTTCAGTTTTTTTAACACTGCACAAATGTTTAAACAGAATAAAACCAACAGAACATTTATAACCAAATTAAAATGTTAAACAAATTTCCAGTACCTCAGAGATGACGTATTTTAGGCTAACCCGGAAGTAAGCGCCGCGCTGGCTCCCTCTACCGAAAGCCAATGCATTTTTCCAATAGACTTTTGGAAGATCGCAAAAAATAAGTTCCGTGATTAACAATGGTTTTTAAGACACAATAAGGCTTTTAAAATCGCAAGCGGGTTATAATTGGTGTGTTTTATGTCATAGAATAAAACGTGAAAATATTTAGGTTTTGTTTACCACAGACCTTATTTCGGGTGATTTACCAAAAACCCATTAAAAAAAAACCATAGACTTTGGAACGATGGAACCGGAAGTCCTAAAATGCTAACTCGCTTCCGGGTTTTGCATACAAAAATACGTCATCTCTAAGCCTCCCTATAGACTTGATTGTGATTGGTCAGTCGCAGAATTGTACTGTGCTGTATTTTAATATGATAACTGAAATTAAATTTCTGTATTCAAATTCAAATAAACGCTTAATATATCTTTATTTATTTATTAAGTTAATGTAGTAAGCTATGTAATGGGCAGGTTCATTTAAGTCATCTGATCATTATCATTACACTGCCAAGGGGGTCGCACACCGGATGCGGAAGCGTCGTGCAGCGTCACGTCTAAGACAACTCTGTTAATAATGTTGTAGAATCTAGGTTTTCTGTATTAATCTGAATCAGAAAGAGCTTTAATGCCCTGTTTTCCGTTATTCCCAAACAGATAAATGCATCTTGCAGTTTATGGTGAAATCAGTGTGTACATTAAACATGATTTCAGTCAAATAACATCTAATTTAATGTTAAATTATGCGAGTGGCGCGTTGCGTCGCTGCAGGACTTAGAACAGCGTCCTGAATTCAAGCGGTGCCGGTATGTGTACACTCATAGAAAACAATATGTTCATTTTTACAAACAACGACGTTACGCTGCGCGGCTCGGCGCTGCCGCATCCGGTGTGCGACCCCCTTCAGGGTTTATTTTGCAATAATGCCGTGAAATCTGACTTCACATTAAAACGTCTTGGTTACGGATGTAACCTCGGTTCCCTGATGGAGGGAACGAGACGTTGTGTCGAACCGACAGAATGGGGTTTGTCTTGAGAACCTATCATCTTCTGAGTATTTAGAAAAGGCCAATGAAAATTGGCGAATGAAATTTGCATGCCGGCCGGGCTCCTCCCCGGATGTCCGTGTATAAGAGGGAAGCCGGCGTGCTCATTCATTCACCTTTGGTCTGAGGAGCCTAAGCATCCTCCCCCGACCGCTGGGGTGGGCGGCCAGTGTTGTGGCATGAGGGACACAACGTCTCGTTCCCTCCATCAGGGAACCGAGGTTACATCCGTAACCAAGACGTTCCCTTTCTGTCAGTCTCTCGACGTTGTGTCGAACCGACAGAATGGGGTTCCTATGGAAGACGCCACAGCACTGAGCCGCGTCACAATCTCAGCGGAGCGACGTTGACTGGCCTGGGCGAGTCAGACGAAGACGCTAACACCAAATTATGACCGTCCAGTGGAGAGGAAGGGGGACCCAGAGCTTTACACAAAGTTGAGAAGCCCCTGCCACCGGCCGTCACGGGCGGAGGCCTAGTTCTCTAAATGGCGAGAAGCCGGCCGGCACCGTACGGGCCACTGGGTAAGCATTATTCACCACATGGTCTCACCATCAGAGGAGAACTCATGGGAAAAAAGTGCAGACTGCAGGAGTTAACCGCAAGGTGGGAGTCCACCTGGGGAGGTCATGGGTTGCCAAGGTGGGAACCATTCATGAGGATACATCAGACGGAACAGCCCACGGAGGGGGGGTTACCACGTCTGGAGCACTAGGTCCGTTTAGAGCCATCTGGGAGATAACTCAACTGATCCCCGGCCTAAGGGGGCAGGGCTGCTCCGCCCAGCTTGCCACCTGGAAGGTGCTTAGTGATGGATGGATGGAATGCCTGTTCTTTACCCGAGGGGAAAGAAGTGAGGCGGGATCGCCACTGCTCCCCCCGGAGGGGGAAGGGCTTCCACAGGCGTACGCCCTAACGGTTGCCGGTCCTACCTGTTGCCCTGTAGGACGCGGGCTGACACCGGTTCTACGCGGAGGTTGTAGAACCTCGCGAAGGTATTGGGCGTAGCCCAACCCGCAGCTCTGCATATGTCTGCCAGAGAGGTGTCCTGAGCCAGTGCCCACGAGGAGGCGACACCCCGAGTGGAATGCCTTAACTCCTAAGGGGCAGGGGCAATCTAGTGACTGGTATGCCAAGGATATGGCATCCACGATCCAGTGCGCCAGTCTCTGTTTGGAGACAGCTCTCCCCTTCTGCTGACCTCCAAAACAGACAAACAGCTGCTCAGAGCTTCTGAAGCGAGGCGAGCGCTACCAGGAGGGCCATCTTTATCGACAGGCGAGAAAGATCAGGCCTCTCCTAGGGGCTCGAAGGGGGGCCTCTGGAGGTCCTCCAGGACCACTTCGAGGTCCCAAGAGGGTACGGGGCGCGGTCGAGGCGGATTCAACCGTCTCGCGCCCCTCAGGAACCTGGTGACCAGGTCGTGCTGTCCTAGAGACTTACCAGCAACTGGATCGTGATGTGCGGCTATAGCGGCAACATACACTTTCAGTGTGGAAGGGGAGAGGTTCTTCTCAAGTCTCTCCTGGAGAAAGGACAGTATGTACCTGATCGAGCATCTCTGTGGGTCTTCTCCGTGAGAAGAGCACCAGGACGAGAAGAGGTGCCATTTGAATGCATACAGTCTCCTAGTGGCTGGGGCCCTAGCCTGCGTGAGGGTCTCTACCACCGCCGGGGGTAGGTCGCTCAGGATCTCCTCGTCCCGTCCAGGGGCCAGACATGGAGGTCCCAGAGGTCTGGCCTGGGATGCCAAAACGTGCCCTTCCCCTGAGAAAGGAGGTCCTCCCTCAGGGGATTCGGCCAGGGGGAGTTGTTGTCCGAAGCACCAGTTCTGAGAACCAAGTCCGGTTGGGCCAGTAAGGCGCAACTAGTAGCACTTGATGCTCCTCTTCCCTGACCTTGCACAGGGTCTGTGTAATGAGGCACACTGGGGGGAAGGCGTACTTCCGCTTGTCCCGCAGCCAGCTGTGCGCAAGGGCATCCGTACCAAGGGGACCGTCGGACAGGGAGTACCAAAGCGGACAATGGGTGGAGTCCGGGGAGGCAAACAGGTCCACCTGCGCCTGTTCGAACTGCTCCCATATGAGCTGAACCGCGTGGGGGTGGAGTCGCCACTCTCCGCGAGATGACCATAGACGAGAGAGCCAATCTGCTGTCTGGTTCAGGTCGCCCTGGATGTGTATGGCTTGCAGGGAGCTGATCACCTGCTGACTCCACAGGAGGAGGCGTCGGGCGAGTCGTGTTAGCTGCC
Organism: Triplophysa rosa; assembly: GCF_024868665.1. Classification (NCBI taxonomy): domain Eukaryota; kingdom Metazoa; phylum Chordata; class Actinopteri; order Cypriniformes; family Nemacheilidae; genus Triplophysa; species Triplophysa rosa. Next base: position 13,300,099 of record NC_079897.1, on the reverse strand, counting down.
GTGAACGAACGCCACCCTGGTGGTTGATATACGCCACGGCAGCTGTGCTGTCCGTCCAGACCAGCACGTGCCTGTCCTGCACGAGAGGTTGGAACCTCTTCAGTGCAAGTAGCACAGCCTCTAGGCAGTTGATATGCCAACGCAGGCGGGGGCCCGTCCACCGCCCCGACACTGCGTGCCCGTTGCACTCAGCACCCCAGCCCTGAAGGGAGGCATCCGTCGTTACCACGACGTGCCTTGATACCTGCCCTAGGGGGACCCCCACCCGTAGGAAGGCCAAAGACGACCAGGGGGTCAGGGTGCGCCAGCAGAGAGGCATGATGACTATACGCCTGCTGCCGGTGTGCCACGCTCTCCAGGGAACCCGACTCTGTAGCCAGTGTTGGAGCGGTCGCATGTGCATCAACCCGAGGGGGACCACCCCCGCCAAGGTTGCCATGTGCCCCAGGAGCCTCTGAAATTGTTTCAGGGAGACCGCTGGCTGCCTGAAGTGCTTCAGGCAGTGTAACACTGACCGGGCGTGCTCTGTAGTCAGTCGCGCTGTCATTGAGACAGAGTCGAGTTCCATACCAAGAAAGGAGATGCTCTGCGCGAGGGAGAGCTTCCTCTTTTCCCAGTTGACCTGTAGCCCCAATCGATCTAGGTACCGGAGCACCAGATCCCTGTGTGTAAACAACAGATCTCGCGAGTGAGCTGAGATGAGCTAGTCGTCGAGATAGTTTAGTACCCGCACACCTCCTTCCCTGAGGGGAAGGAGAGCGGTTTCCACGACCTTCGTAAAGACCTGTGGAGACAGGGACAGACCGAAGGGGAGGACCCTGTTCTGATATGCCCGTCTCTCGAACGCGAACCGTAGGAACGGCCGGTGTCGAGGGAGGATCGAGACATGAAAGTACGCGTCCTTCAGGTCGATTGCCATGAAGCAGTCCTGACGCCTGACGGATGTCAGGATGCGCTTCTGTGTGACCATACTGAAAGGCAGCTTGTGTAGGTGCCTGATCAGAACACGCAGATCCAAGATAGGGCGCAACCCCCCGCCTTTCTTTGGGACAATGAAGTACGGGCTGTAAAACCCGCTGGACATCTCGGCTGGTGGGACGGGCTCGATCGCTCCCTTCACCAGAAGGGAGGCGACCTCCGCCCGAAGTATGGGAGCATCCTTGCTTCTGACTGAGGTAAAAAGGACGCCCGGGAACTTGGGCGGACGTGTAGCGAACTGAATCGCGTAGCCGAGACGGATCGTCTTCCTCAGCCAGCCTGACAGTCTGGGAAGCTGAAGCCAAGCTCTCAGAAACCGAGACAGGGGGACTAGAGGTTTGATCTGCTTCATTGCCCCCGCGGGGGGTGGTTCGATGGCTAGCAGTACGGATTCCTTGCCGGGGGAAGAAAGCGAACTTTCTCGGCGTCCCGCATCTGCGCAAGGTTAAGCCAGAGGTGCCTCTCTTGGACCACCATGGTGGACATCGCCCGACCCAGGGCCCGTGCCGTCACCTTAGTCGCCCGTAGAGCAAGATCGGTGGCGGTACGGAGTTCCTGCATCACCGCTGAGTCGGTCTTACCCTCGTGGAGCTCCTTCAACGCCTTGGCCTGGTGGACCTGCAGGATGGCCATAGCGTGGAGGGAGGAGGCAGCCTGACCCGCAGCCGTGTAAGCCTTCGACACCAGCGATGCCGAAAACTTACACGCCTTGGATGGGAGTCTAGGCCGAGCTCTCCAGGTTGCCGCTGTCTGCAGGCACAGGTGCACCGCGACAGCACGCTTCACCTGGGGAATCTCGACATAGCCCCTGGCCGCCCCACCATCGAGGGAAGTAAGGGCGACTGAGCTTTTCTGACTGGAACAGGCTGTGAGGGGCGCGTTCCAAGTCTTACTCAGCTCCTCATGCACCTCCGGGAAGAACGGGACCGGAGCTGGGCGCGGCTTGGAGCCGTGCTCAGACCCCAGGTACCACGTATCCAGTCGCGAGCGCAGCCCAATGCTCACGGCGGCCCGGAAAAGCATGGTTGACATCTCAACGTCCGCCTCTTCCTGGGCTCGACCCCCCGGGGGAGGGAGCACCGAGGAATCGTCGGGGTCGGATGCCAAAAGGTCACCCTCCGATGCTGTGATCGACATCTCATCTTCGTCACGCACTTCCGAGTACGTGCCGGAGGAACAAGATGGGGTAGGACCGTCTTTTGAAGAACGGTCAGACGAGCGAGACGGGGCGTGAACGGTCCGTGAGCCTGCGGCTGGCGGGTTAACGTTCACAGTGATCCCCATATCACCCCCGGTGCTAACCGAAGCGGGCGGCAGGGCCGTAGTCACTGCCGTCACGGATCGGGTAGCAGACGAGGTGGTGGCTTTATCCAAAAAGAATACAGCCACCCGTGACCGCAACATCTGGATGCGGTGCGGGCAGGACGCCACGAAGGTTGCCTCAGCGTGCTGGAGACCCAAACACCTGAGACAGACATTGTGTCCGTCCCCTTCCTCAATGAGCGCGTCGCACCCAAGAGAACAGCGGGACATGCCACGCTGGAGAAATTTGCTCTTTTAGAAAAGAATTGCTCAGACACTTCCGGAACTGCCGAGACGCCCAGGGGAAAGTCGCTGCAGGAAGGGACCGTCCGCTGCACCACGTCGTAGATTCCAGCAGGATTGGATCAGTGAAGATCTGTAGATCGTTCATCAGATGCTTAGGCTCTGAAGAACAAAAGGTGAATGAATGAGCACGCAGGCTTCCCTCTTATACCCGGACATCCGGGGAGGAGCCCGGCATGCAAATTTCATTCGCCAATTTTCATTGGCCTTTTCTAAATACTCAGAAGATGATAGGTTCTCAAGACAAACCCCATTCTGTTGGTTCGACAGAACGTCAAGAGACCGACAGAAAGGGAATACAATTTTATATAGGGTCGAGATTATCTCAGTGATGCGTGTTATTATTATTTTTTGTTTAGACTGTGGTCAGCCTCACAGAGAGATGCGGATGAACCCGAAAGCCATCACCGCACCCCAAATGTTCGGCCGACTCGACGTGGCAACCAATGACTGGACTGATGGAATCTTCTCTACTCTGTGGAGGAAAACCCTCAGAGCCAAGAAAGGTATAAATCACAGTCTGTGGCAAAACAGTATAGAAACAACATTTATGACAGGCATAAGATGTGTTTTGTACATATTTCGCTATAAATTTTGCTTTCCTGTGGCTCAGTGGTTAGAGCATGGTACTAGCCATGCCAAGGTCATGGGTTCGATCCAAGGGGATTGCACATAGTCAGAAACAAAACAAAAAAATGTATAATACAATATAATGTAAGTTGCTTTGGATAAAAGCATCTGCCAAATGCATAAATGTAAATTAAAACTCATTAAAATAATTAAATGGGAAAATATTTGAATATTTCAGCAGAGGCCCTATTAGAACTGTTTTGTCTGGTCAGTCAGCTTCATGTGAAAGCTAATGGATGTCGAAGTGGTTGAAAACCCTCTTGAACTGTAAAAGGATGAAATCTTCAACACATCAAACAGAATGGCTCATTTGAATGCGACAAACACGCATGAACCCGTCGACTAGGCTTTTTAAAATCAATGAACAAGCGTAGACATCAAATAGGGCTTTAGAAACCAACGGGCAAAGCTATCAGCTGAAAGATGTCAAATGTCAATCATTGATCACAATGATTGATGGAAAGCATAACAATTATGCTGTTGAGTATCAATATCAGCTCCATTTCTTATTTGTAATACATGTTTTGTGTGTAGGGGAACACATATGGATCGTACTCGATGGCCCGGTTGATGCCATATGGATTGAAAATCTCAACTCAGTCCTAGATGATAATCGAACGCTGACATTGGCCAATGGTGACCGTATACCCATGGCACCCACGTGCAAGATCGTGTTCGAGCCACACAACATCGATAACGCCTCCCCGGCCACAGTGTCCCGTAACGGGATGGTGTTTATGAGCTCCTCTGTCCTGAACTGGAGTCCTATTTTGGAGGTGGGTGGTGAGGAACGTGTACTGAATGATCCCTATATTGATCTTTACTTTGATGGTAGATTTTTATTTCTCTCTATTTATTTGTATCTAGCTGAAGAAAGCAGTGCTTCTGTTATTCCTATTGCTCCACTCCATATTAATGAAGTGTAGAATTCCCAGGGCATTTCTCTCTGTCTTTATAATAGACTTCAGGGCTCTAGAGTGCGACCAATTTGGTCGCACATGCGACCTTATTTCTCAATGGTGCGACTAAGAAAAATCTGAGGTCGCACCGGTGCGACCAGCCGTTCAAGCGAGAAAAAAAGTCTCCGCGACTCTGAAAGTCTTCCTGTGATTCATCAACAGACACACATTAGGTGCATAGCGTGGTCTAAACCAATCAGAGATAGTGAAGGGCGGACCCCCTCTGATTGGCAGTGGTCCAGATTTTCCTGTACGTGTGTGTTCCAGAGGTCGCGTTAAACGAACATTCTCTGTCACTGACAGATTTTTTTTACCAGTGACGGAAAAATCTGAAGGCCATCTGTCTGTCATTTTGACGGATTACAATGAGGGCAATTTGTAACTCCCTGTTTCCCTTCATTAGAGCGTGATGCTCGCGAAGGGACGTGCGTGTTTTCACCTGTCATTGTTACATGACTAGACATATGTGATGCGATCTGGGAAAACCCGTCGGATGTCGCGCTGGGATGCGGGAAAGACAGTTCACCTATCAAAGTAAACCACATAAGATGAAGAATGAAGGAGTATCAATGCACATTTCCTGCCAGTCCTGTGTCAACTACGGCATGCAAAGTTTTTTATACAATGTTTTTCGTGAGATGACAGAGCTCCCCGTCTGCAGCACCGGGAGTTATCCGATCGCAAAACATACAAGGGATGATCATGAGTCCAGACACTATGCACATGATAAACAAGATAAAACTTGCTTCACTGCTTATCAGTTGTTATCCGTAATGTTTGCTAGTTTCCTTGTGTAGTGATAATGGCAGAGCTCTCGTTCTTTAAGTGTGCCCTGCACTATTTTCCTTACTTTCATTTATTCAAACGGTTTTGTACAGTATTTTTATAGACTTCAACACTAGGAAATGTTTTTTTATTAAATTGTTATTAGAGTAAGTCTTTTACCACTGTAAAGTGACTTTTACTTGTGATACTGGATTGTTGTGTTTTTATTTTCATCACTTAACTTTAAACCTTTTTTCTCCAAATTCCGTTCCTGAAAATCCTAGTGCTTCAGCCGACCTCAGCCATAACTTTTGTTACATACACAAGGTATGAGCAAAATAAAAACTGATTTGGAAAGGGCTTGAAAATATATAAATTTTCACCATGTGTTGGGTTTTCCCAGATCGAATCACATACTGTATGTACATAAACATTAAAACATGAAATATATAGATGAATATAAACAACAACGGCTTTATTGGGCATTCAGTTGTACTAAAATACAACTATGATGAGAGAAGATGAAAAGAACGATTGACAACTTTTTCGTGAATAATGTTAAGTTAAGGCCTGATCCGTCCGAAAATCATAAGCAATGCTCTGACACGGAGCCATCAACCTCCCAGGTTATGTCAAGCCCTGGTTCATTTATCTTGAGATGTTTTAAGTTTAAATTTCAGTTCAGTGAAGCACTTTAAGCACCAACACTTTTTCAATAAGTGACCTTTCTTGTAGAATTGTGCTTCAAATAAAGAACTTTATGTTGACCAGATTGTTAGTTAATCATTTACAAGTCAATATTGCCTATATGGACAGCGATTAAAAAAAAGTGAACTTGTAAAACTGCGGTGTTAAATGCGATACGGTCGAAAATTTGGGTGCACCTAACTTTTGTGCTGGTGCACCTAAGAAAAAAAGTTAGGCGCACCAGTGCAACCAGTGCAAAAAGTTAGTCTAGAGCCCTGGACTTCAAAGTGCTCCACTGATAAAGAGGAAATGAGGGAGAAGACGAAACACAGAAGAAAGTCAAATTGTGTTTATACCCAAACGTGTCACAGTCTGAGAACAAAAGGATACTTCATTTCATTTTAGATAACCGGTGTGTGTGTGTGTGTGTGTGTGTGTGTGTGTGTGTGTTTTATCAGGGTTGGCTGAAGAATCGTTCCCCCCAGGAAGGGCTGGTCCTGAGGGATCTCTTCTCGTCCTCCTTTCCTCAGCTCTTCCATTTCAGCGTTCAGTCTCTGCAGTATAAAATGGAGATGCTGGAGGCCTTCTTCATCATGCAAAGCATAAACATGCTGCAGGGACTCATTCAGCCCAAGGTTGTGCCATCTCAATGTTTATTTTCTGTTGCTGTTGATTGCTACATTATCTTAATGCATCTGAAACAAAATATACATCCACATATCTGGTTTACTCCTACATAATCTTATGCTTAATTTGATTTGATCTGAAGTATATATTATGGGTGAATTTACTTAAAACAAGTTTTTGCTAATTATTATTTAACAGATTACGTTTTGTATGTGACTGGTATCATTTGAAGGATTTTACAAAAAGTTACAATTACTTAGTGCTATAGTAACATAACTGTTTAAGTGACCCATTTAGAAGACTCAACATAGGCACCAATTCTGCTCATTGTATACACTACCATTTAAAGGAACAGTTCAGCCAAAAATTCTGTCATCGTTTACTCACGATCATGTTGTTTCAAATCTGCATAATTTGCTATGTTCTGTTGAACACAAATGAAGATATTTAGAATAATGTAGGAAACCACGCCGTTCTGGGGCATTACTGACTACCATGGTAGTTTCGTTTGAACGAGAGAATTAGGCATTTAGATAGTTTATTGTGTATTGCTGTACACCCAAAGCACTTTACAATCATGTGGGGGGGGGGTGTCTCCTCAAACCACCACCAGTGTGCAGCATCCAACGTACAACGGCGCCAGTGTGCTCACCACACAACAGCTATAGGTGGAGAAGAGACGGAGTCAATTCAGAGGGTGGGGATTATAAGGAGGCTATGATAGACAAGGGCCAGTGGAGGGAATCTGGCCAGGACACCGGGGTTACACCCCTACTCTTTACGAGAAGTGCCATGGGACTTCTTTCGTTTCCTACTATGGAAATCAATAGTGCCCCAGAACGGTTCGTTTACAAACATTCTACCAACTATTTTCTTTTGTGTTGAGTGTAACAATAAAAATTTCTTTAGGTTAGAAACAACTTGAGGCTGAGTAAATGATGACAGAATTTTCATTTTTGGGTGAACTATCCCTTAAATAAAAAAAAATTAGGTAAGTTTATGTTTAAACCAAGAATTTGCCAATGGGGGAAGAAAAAAAACTTGAATTTCATAAAACAAGACTAGATATCTTCGGTCCCTTGTCAAGTAAATGTATCTTGATTTAGGAATGTGTAGATATTTGTACAAGAAAACAAGAAGAAAAGAATGCTTAGTATGAAAAAATTGCATCTTGACATCGACCTTGCTGTATCACTTACTGTATGTATAAGTCAAGAATATGATTATTGTGAATTGTCCCCAGTAAATGTCACACATTATCCTCCTGCATTGTCATTTATAATTCATTTAGCTGTGAGTTATAAACAGTATGCGGCACTATTGTCCCCACACTGTCTTTCTATGAGAACTTTGGCTCTGTATTAATGGCCCGATTTGGCATTTCTGTGACGGACCGTAACACGGAAAGTGTCAGAACATTATAGAATATGTAGAATATTAACACCTCGGGCTATAGCCACAAGAGAAACACTTATGTCTAACTGAGTGACCAGAGAATGTTTGTGTTTTTGTTTGCATCATTAACGCTTCATTTTCAACCTTTTCTCTGAACTTTTACAATCTGTTTTTGCTGTTTTACCTTTGATAGTTCTACACGGAAATGACCTTTGTTATAAAAAGTAAATGGAAGCAGTCATACGTTAATATCTTATAATTCTGACTAGCATATCATTTCTGATTTTTAGAGTATGTCTCTTTGAACAAAAAGTTTAAATACGGAAGGAGAAATGTGATCAGCTTTGATGGTGTCTTTGATGATGTAACTCATCAGGAGCAGGGAGGGGAGCTGTCCCGTGAGCACATGGAGCGCCTGTACGTCTTCGCTCTGATGTGGAGTGTTGGAGCCCTCTTGGAACTTGATGATCGAATCAAGTTGGAGAACTGGCTCCGTCGTCATGACAACATCCGCCTGGACCTTCCAGACATCCCACCCCATAGCGAGCACACTATGTTTGACTTTTACGTCACTAATGATGGTACCAAACATACTCGCACTCCAGATTTTTAAGCACTCAAACCACTTTTTCTCAGTGTTTCTGTTTACATATAACAGGGTCTTCTACAAATAAATAGGTCTTTTTGCTCTCTTTGCTTTAACAAAGAAACACCCAACTCCAAAAATCCCAAAAGTAATCCGTTAATCTCCAGCAAATGCCAGAAATAATCCCTGCATTTTTTTCTGAACATAAAGTGCATGTGAAAAATCATACTACCCAAACAAATCTTAAAATGAATACTCAAAGATCTTTGGTTTACCATCTCAAGGTCATGTGATTTTTACACATGCTCAAATTCATCTTATTAAAGGCTTGTTTTTAAAAATCACATCTCATTTGCGAGCTTTGTCACCCTTTTCTGGGAACTTTGCAATTCAGATGGATGCTTTTAATTGGCAGCATTCATGTCTAAACAAGATCAAATTTTCCAGGTTTACATATTCAGGCCTGATGTTCCACCTGTCAATCACAGCTGGAGTTAATAACCCTGTTTTATTATAGAACAAAGTTTGCCTGTTATGGAATTTTAATGAAAGTTTTTTTGCATGTTGCTTTATTCAGACCCCTGACAGTGGAAGTTGAACTATTGTTTTGTGTGTTTTTTTCAGGTCAGTGGGTTCATTGGAATAGCAGAGTGGAGGAGTACATCTACCCCCCTGACTTCACACCAGAATACAGCTCCATACTGGTGCCCAATGTTGACAATGTTCGCACAGACTTCCTCATCGAGACTATTGCCAAGCAGGGCAAGGTGGGAGTCTGATAGGTCTTGCTGAGAATATTTAGATGTATTAAACTAGTGTTTGTAATGAGAGAAACATAAGATTATTTTAAAATGCAATGTGTAACTTTTTTGGTTAAAAAATGAACAAGAATCTGTTATTAAGCAAGTACATAAATGTATTAATCTTATACTCAATGGATTGGGTAGGTCTGTTTTCTAGTGTGGCAGTGATGCCACGCATCATTTCTTTCTCTGAGCGAGGCTTGTTTGTCGTCAAGACTTTACCTCCGCTGCAAGCACTATGATTAGCTGTGCAGAAGAACAGATGCGCGCTCTCTCTCTCTCTCTCTCTCTCTGGAGTCTCCTCATGTCTTCTTCATGTGTTTCAGGCTGTGCTTTTGATAGGAGAACAGGGAACTGCCAAAACTGTCATCATAAAAGGCTACATGTCAAAATATGACCCAGAATCCCACACTGCCAAGAGCCTGAATTTCTCCTCAGCCACCACACCCCTCATGTTTCAGGTATCAGCTATGTGTTTGTGCTCCATTTCACTCAAAACATGGCATATTATATGTGTCTGTCTGTCTGTCTGCCTGTCTGTTAATGGGGCGATTCACATTTCACGTCTTTTGCACACGCATATTCGCATCGAAAATATTCGCGCCGCATCGAAATAAAAATATTACAACTTTTCAGCATGTCGCACGCCCACCGCAGGTCATGTGACAAGAACCAACCAGCCAATAGAGATGGAGACAGATGATCGCAGCATTAATAAATCTAGTAGCAGATTTATTGCAAGGTATTTTCTGTGCATATAATCCATACATCCTTGTTTATACTTCCTCGTCTCAACGGCTATCGTGGCCAATGGTTGCTTAGCGACGACAGATGCCAGGAGAGAGCAAACTCCTAGGCTCCCACGTTTTCCACATGGTTGTAGATGTGAATTGTGAATCGCCCATATATCTGTCTGTCTGTCTGTATCTGACTATTTGTCTGTCTCTATCTGTCTGTTTGTCTGTCTGCCTGTCTGTATCTGACTGTCTGTCTGCCTGTCTGTATCTAACTGTCTCTATCTGCCTGTCTGTCTGTATCTGACTGTCTGTCTGTCTGCCTGTCTGTATCTGAGTGTCTGTCTCTATCTGCCTGTCTGTCTGTATCTGACTGTCTGTCTGTCTGCCTGTCTGTATCTGACTGACTGACTGTCTGTCTGTCTGTATCTGACTGCCAGTCTGTATCTGACTGTCTCTCTGTCTGTATCTGACTGCCTGTGTGTTTCTATCTGTCTGTTTGTCTGTCTGCCTGTCTGTATCTGTCTGTCTGTCTGCCTGTCTGTATCTGCCTGTCTGTCTCTATCTGCCTGTCTGTCTGTATCTGACTGTCTGTCTGTCTGCCTGTCTGTATCTGACTGACTGTCTGTCTGTCTGTATCTGACTGCCAGTCTGTATCTGACTGTCTGTCTGTCTATGTCTATCTGTATGTCTGTCTCTATCTGACTGTCTGTCTGCCTGTCTGTATCTGAGTGTCTGTCTGCCTGTCTGTATCTGACTGTCTGTCTGCCTGTCTGTATCTACCTGTCTGTCCATCTGTCTGTATCTACCTGTCTGTCTATCTGTCTCTATCTGACTCTATCTGACTGTCTGTCTCTGTGTCTGCCTGCCTGCCTATCTGTGTCTGTTTGTCTTTATCTGTCTGTGTCTGTCTGTCTACATATGTCTGTGTAACAAAGTTCGAAGTAAACGGTAAGAAGGAGGCGAGAACCGGCGAACGATAACCAACTTTTAATAACCTAAAAGAACAACAAAACGAAAGTAAAGTAGGACATAATAAACAATAACATAATAAGACCATAACATAAAATCCAGGCCTGGTTCTCTCTCGTCCTTCACTGCTGTCGCTCCTCCTTTTATGCTTCCGGAGCTCCTCCGTGAGAGATGCGAGACCGGTGCAATGCGCAGCTGACGCTCGTTATCACCTGCGTCGCCGGTCTTGCGCCGTTCCCTCACGGCCCTCGTACCGCTGTGCTTGTCACAGTCTGTCTATCTGTATGTCTGTCTATGTCTATCTGTATGTCTGTCTCTATCTGACTGTCTGTCTGTATCTGACTGTCTGTTTGCCTGTCTGTATCTCCTGTCTGTCCATCTGTCTGTATCTACCTGTCTGTCTATCTGTCTCTATCTGACCCGTTTACAGCCCGACATTAGGCTATTCAAATGTGCGCACGCGCACAGCTTTTTGTCAAGAATGAGTCATTTATACATGTTTTAACATAATTTATTAATGACTAACGTAGGCTATAGGCCACTTGGATGTTGGAACAAAGAAATAAATAAGTCCTCTGTAACATCTCACATATCCCACTGGCTCATTATTCTCATTATGCACATGGTCAAAACTTTTCCACACCTCAGACTTTGCTTTAGTTGCTGGTGCAACCAAAACGTAATCGCCAGAGGCAAGCCTCCGTTTCACCTCCTCAGCCAACCCTTTCTCACTCCCGACTCGTCACATATTTACGCTCGGTCAGCGCCCCACGGCGTCACATTTGAACGTGCAGAGTACCCCTTTGGCGTTGTTTTTCGACGAACAGGGAACTGCATTGCTGTTTTCTAAATGCTCCAGACCGAGATGCGTGCAATTCTTAGCATTTCATAATTATTTATGGTTTTAATATTTTGTAGCACCTAACGTCTTGGTTACGGATGTAACCTCGGTTCCCTGATGGAGGGAACGAGACGTTGTGTCGAACCGACAGAATGGGGTTTGTCTTGAGAACCTATCATCTTCTGAGTATTTAGAAAAGGCCAATGAAAATTGGCGAATGAAATTTGCATGCCGGGCTCCTCCCCGGATGTCCGGGTATAAGAGGGAAGCCGGCGTGCTCATTCATTCACCTTTTGGTCTGAGGAGCCTAAAGCATCCTCCCCCGACCGCTGGGGTGGGCGGCCAGTGTTGTGGCATGAGGGACACAACGTCTCGTTCCCTCCATCAGGGAACCGAGGTTACATCCGTAACCAAGACGTTCCCTTTCTGTCGGTCTCTCGACGTTGTGTCGAACCGACAGAATGGGGTTCCTATGGAAAACGCCACAGCACTGAGCCGCGTCACAATCTCTGCGGAGCGACGTTGACTGGCCTGGGCGAGTCAGACGAACACGCTAGCGCGAAATTATGACCTTCCAGTGGAGAGGAAGGGGGACCCAGAGCTTTCCACAAAAAGTTGGGAAGCCCCCTAACGCCGGCCGTCACGGGCGGAGGCCTGATTCTCTAAATGGCGAGAAGCCGCCCGGCACCGTACGGGCCACTGGGTAAGCATTATTCCCCCCTGGGGGGGAAAAACACTGCAGAGGCCACTACCTACCATAGGGAGGAATTAGTGGAGACACCACATGGTCTCACCATCAGGGGAGAACTCATGGGAGGAATGTGCGGACTGCAGGAGTTAACCGCAAGGTGGGAGTCCACCTGGGGAGGTCATGGGTTGCCAAGGTGGGAACCATTCATGAGGATACATCAGACGGAACAGCCCACGGAGGGGGGGTTACCACGTCTGGAGCACTAGGTCCGGTTAGAGCTATGTGGGAGATAACTCAACTGTTCCCCGGCCTAAGGGGGCAGGGCTGCTCTGCCCAGCCTGTCCCCTGGAAGGGTGCTTAGTGATGGATGGAATGCCTGTTCTTTACCCGAGGGGAAAGAAGTGAGGCGGGATCGCCACTGCTCCCCCCGGAGTGGGAAGGGCTTCCGCAGGCGTATGCCCTACCGGCTGCCGGTCCCACACCTTGCCAGGATGCGGGCTGACACCGGTTCCGCGCGTAGGTATTAGAACCTCACGGAGTTGTTAGGCATAGCCCAACCCGCAGCTCCGCAGATGTCTGCCAGAGAGGCGCCCTGAGCCAGCCACGAGGGGTGTGCCTCACCCCCAACGGGTAGGAAAAAAGATCGGTATGCCCTAACGAGGGTATCCACGATCCAGTGCGCCAGCCTCTGTTTGGAGACAGCCCTCCTGCTGACCTCCGAAACAGACAAAGAGCTGCTCAGAGCTTCTGGGCTCTGCGTGCGGTCCAAGCAGAGGCGCCGTGCGCGTACTGGACAAGCACGGATAGGTTGGGTCTTCCTCCCCGGTGGGGAGCGCCTGCAGGTTCACCACCTGGTCTCTCGGGAGAGTGGTGGGAACCTTGGGCATGTAGCCGGGGCGGGGTCTCAAGATAACGTGAGAATCCCGGCCCCGAGTTTTAGGCAACCTGCGGACACGGAGAGTGCTTGTAGATCCCCTACCCTCTTGGAGGTGAGCGCAATGCGGAACACCGTCTTTATCAAGACTGAGAAAGAGCGGTAACCCCGAAAGGCTCGAAGGGAGCGGGGCCTTTTGAGGCCCGCCACCTAGTTCGCAAGAGGGTACGGAGCGCGGAAAGGTGGTCACCCTCTCGCGCCCCTTAGGAACCTAATGACCAGGCCGTGCTGTCCCAGAGGCTACCCAGCACTTGGGTCATTATGAGCGGCCGTAGCGGCTACATACATTCCCAGTGTGGAGGGGGAGAGGTTACTCCCCCGCTCTCTTGAGGACGGGACAGCTCGTACACGACCGAGCAACTCCGCGGGTCTTCTCGGTGAGAAGAGCACCAGGACGAGAAGAGGCGCCACCTATGGGCGTATAGCCGCCCAGTGGCCGAAGCCCTTAGCCTGAGTGACGTCCCAACCGGACTGGGGGTGGGTCACTCAGGATCTCCTCGTCCCGTCCAGACATGGAGACCAGGTTTTGCCTGGGATGCCGTAACGTGCCCCTTCCCCTGGGGAAGCTGTCCGCCAGGGGGAGCGGCCAGGGGGGAGTTGTTGTCAGAGCCACAGCTCCGAGAACCAAGTCCTGGTTAGGCCGAAGGGGCGTAACTAGTACCACTTGATGCTCCTCTTCCCTGGCCTTGCACAGGACCTGTGCAATGAGGCTCACTGGGGGGAAGCGTACTTCCGCTTGTCCCGCGGCCAGCTGTGCGCAAGGGCATCCGTGCCGAGGGTCCTCGGACAGGGAGTACCCAAGCGGACCATGGGAGGAGTTCGGGGAGGCAACAGGACCACCTGTGCCTGGCCAAACTGCCCCCAAATGAGCCGGCTGCGCGGGGAGGGAGTCGCCACTCTCCGCAAGGTGTCAACTGACGAGAGAGCACATCGGCTGTCTGGTTCAGGACGCCTGGTATGTGTGTGGCTCGCAGGGAGCTGATCACCTGCTGACTCCAGAGGAGGAGGCATCGGGCGAGTCATATTAGCTGCTGTGAGTGAAGAATACACCACAACAGCTGTGCTGTCCAACCGGACCAGCACGTGCTTCCCTGCACGAGAGGAAGTCCCTCAATGCAAGTAGCACAACCCACAACTCTAGGCAGTTGAATGCCAACGCAGGCGGGGGCCCGTCCACCGCCCCGACACTGCTTGCCCGTTGCACACGGCACCCCTTAGGGTGTGTCGGCAGAAAAGCGTGTGACCAACGCCTGCTGCCGGTGGGCCACCCCCGCCGAGGATGCCATGAATCCCAGGAGCCTCCTGTTACAGGGGGACCGCTGACTGTCTGAACTCAGGCAGTTCAACACTGACCGGGCGCGCTAGTCCTCGCGCCCCCCCCTGGGGGTGAGCGGGGCCACCCGTGAGGACAGAGTCGAGTTCCATACCGAGAAAGAGGATGCTCTGCACCGGGGAGAGCTTGCTCTTATCTCAGTTGACCTGTGGCCCCACCGATCTAGGTGCCGGAGCACCAGGTCCCTGTGTGTACACCACAGATCTCGAGAGTGTGCCCAAACTTGAGCCAGTCGTCGAGATAGTTAGTACCCGTACACCTCCTTCCCAATGGGGAAGGAGGGCGGCTTCCACGACCTTCGTAAAGACTCGTGGAGACAGGGACAGACCGAAGGGGAGGACCCTGTACTGATATGCCCGTCCCTCGAACGCGAACTGTCGGAATGGCCGAAGTCGAGGGAGGATCGAGACATGAAAGTACGCGTCCTTCAGGTCGATTGCCATGAACCAGTCCTGACGCCTGACGGATGCCAGGATGTGCTTCTGCGTGACCTTCCTGAAAGGCAGCTTGTGTAGGTGCCTGTTCAGAACACACAGACCCAAGATAGGGCGCAACCCTCCGCCTTTCTTAGGGACAATGAAGTACGGGCTGTAAAACCCGCTGAACACCTCGGCCGGTGGGACGGGCTCGATCGCTCCCCTCACCAGAAGGGAGGCGACCTCCGCCCGAAGTACGGGGGCATCCCTGCCTCTGCCTGAGGTAAAAGGACGTCCCGGAACTTGGGCGGACGTGTAGCGACTGAATCGCGTAGCCCTGACAGTCTGGGGGCTCCCAGAACTGTAACAGGGGACTAGAGGTCGATCTGCTTCATCGCCCCCGCGGAGGGTGGTTCGATGGCTAGCAGTACGGATTCCTTGCCAGGGGAGGCCCCCCGGGGAGGAGATCGGCTCTGCCATATTTCCTGCCTGGCGACTGCGCAGCTCAACGCACTGTCTGACTGAGAGTGCTGAGGGCTGGTGTTTGTACTCGACACTGCGCTTTGCCATGACGCAACGTCGAGTTTGCCGTTCACCGTCGTGCAGAGGGTGAGAGCGGCTGAGGTAACCCAGAGAAAGGAGAGAACTCTCCTTTTTGAGAGTAAGTGGGCGCTAGCCCCCCGGAGGGGTCCAGCAGATGGAGGGACGGGGCAGGAACCGTCCCTATCCGACCTACCAGCGCTGTGGCTGGGGTCGGGCCCAATGGTAGCCTCGATCCCCCTGAGGTGATCCCATGACAGCCGCTGCCCGCGGCTGCTGATTGGGCGATGGTCTCCTCTTCGCTGTCTCCTCGAGGTCACTGGAGGGCGTTGAAGAGGACCAGGGCTGCTGGGAAGCAGACCGTGCACGGGACTCGACGGCCGAGGCGGCCGAGTTGCGGCACGGAGGACTGCTTTTTACTGTCGAGAACCCTCCACAGTAACACCAACCAGCCCCCCCTTGCGAGACGGGTACGTCGAGAAAGCGGACCTTCTCAGCATTACTCATCTGCGCAAGTATCGCCCAGAGGAGTTCCTCATGGACCACAAGTGTGGACATCGTCCGTAACAGGGCCCCCGTGGTCACCTTGGTCGCCCGTAGAGCGAGGTCGGTGATGGCGCGGAGTTCCTGCATAAGCGCTGGGTCGGTCTTACCCTCGTGGAGCTCTCTCAATGCCCTGGCCTGGCAGGAGCCATAGCGTGGAGAGAGGAGGCAGCCTGGTCCGCCGCAATGTAAGCTCTCTACACCAGAGATGCCGAGACACCACATGCTTTGGACGGGAGTCTAGGTCGAGCCCCCCCAGGTGGCCGCCACCTACGGGCACGAGTGCACCGCGGCGGCAACTCCACCTGGGTACACCGACGCATCCTCCAGCTGTCTCAACCTCGAGGGAAGAGAGGGTGACAGAACTTTGTTTGACGTGAAACGTGCCGGAAGGGGCGTTCCAGGTCTTGCAAAGTTCCTCATGCACTTCCTGTAAATACGGCACTTGGGGTTGGCGCGGCTTGGAGCTGCGCTCAAACCCGAGGCGCCATGTAGCCAGCCGCGAACGCCGGGAGAGGCAGTGCGGGCACTGCAACCCAACACTCACGGCGGCCCGGGAAAGCATGGCCGACATCTCGACATCCGCTTTTTCCTGGACTCGACCCCCCGAGGGAGGGAGTCCGAAGAATCGTCGGAGTCGGATGGCAGTACGTCACCCCTCGATGCTGCAAGAGACCTCTCATCATCACGCATCGTGTCCGAATACGTGATTGAGGAATAAGACGGCGGACCGTCTTTTTGGGGAACGGTCAGACGAGCGAAACGAGGTGTGAACGGTCCGTGAGCCGTGGCTGGCGGATTATCACTCACAGTAATCCTCATCTCACCCTCGCTGCTTGCCATAGCGGACGGCAGGGCCGTAGTCCTGCCTCCACGGAACTGGGAGCAAACGAGGTGGTGGCTGAGTCCCGGGGAACACAGCCACCTGTGACGCAACGTCTGATTCGTCACCGCCCGCAGTGCGGGCAGGACGTATCCACAACGTCTGCCCCAGCGTACTGGAAGCAGGCATTGTGTCCGTCCCCCTCCTCGATGAGTGTGTTGCACCCATGAGAACAGCGGGACAAGCCACGCTGGAGAAATTTGCTCTTTTAGAAAAGGAAATTTGCTCGAACACCTCCGGAACTGCCGAGACGCCCAGGGGAGAGTCACTGCAGGAAGGGACCGTCCGCTGTCCACGTCGTAGATTCCAGCAGAAAAATGATCACCAAAGATCGTAGAGAAGCTCATCAGATGCGTAGGCTCTGAAGAACAAAAGGTGAATGAATGAGCACGCCGGCTTCCCTCTTATACCCGGACATCCGGGGAGGAGCCCGGCATGCAAATTTCATTCGCCAATTTTCATTGGCCTTTTCTAAATACTCAGAAGATGATAGGTTCTCAAGACAAACCCCATTCTGTCGGTTCGACACAACGTCGAGAGACCGACAGAAAGGGAACCCCAACCTCACCCTAAACCTAACCCTAACCACTTCTCAGCTATATAAAACACAACACGCGAATAAAAGTACAGTCACAGGTATTTATTACACAAACTGACCAAAAGCATTACAAAATAAAACAAACAACTTGTTTCGCATACCTTTTTGCACCAAAGCCTCACGATAGCATTACAATGGAGATGCCGTGCGTGTCCGTGAATACATGAACTCGGCTGAGGCTCCCATTCAAAAGATAAACCGGAACAGCTAGATGCAGTCGGTTGCGGGAGCCAATACCGTTTCATGTTCAAAGCCAATGAAATGACGCGATCGGACACGAGACACGGGAAAGCCAATGGCATCGAAGCTGACGTAACTTCCTCTGGCGGCAAATTTTGAACGTCGTTCTTCACTGGATTTGAGATTTACGGCGGACGGTGATCGCTTTCGCATCTGTTCCTCATACAAATCGATCATTTCGCGTTGGTACCCTTGAAATATCTGTATTTTTGAACGACATTGTGACTGCTTGTATTATGTGTTTTATATTCCGATAAATAAACTGTTACATTACTTGCTCAAACTGTCTGAATAGTGTCATGTAAATGCAATTATCCTGGCCATTAAACTTAAATTAAACCCCTAAACTTCATCATTGCAAATTATATCTAATATACATTTTCATAATGACGGTGAAATCGTCGAAAAACGACGTCAAAGGAGTACCCTGCGCGTTCAAAAGTGACGCCGAAGGGCGCTGACCGAGCATAAATATGTGACGAGTCGGGAGTGAGAATGTGTTGCAACCCTCAGCATCCATTTTTGCATCTTTGTCGCGCTAATCGGAACGCATCACATGACCGCTCATTTACCGCGCAAACTCGAGCCCGGCCCGAGCCTGTGTAAAATGATAGAAATTAAGCCCGAACCCGACCGAACCCGTTGGGTCACGTCGGGTCCGTCGGGTTCGGGCAAAGATCTTCAGCTCTAGTCTGCCTGCCTGCCTATGTCTGTCTGTTTGTCTTTATCTGTCTGTGCCTGTCTGTCTACATATGTCTGTCTATCTGTATGTCTGTATATATTTGTCTGTATCTGGTTGTCTGTCTGCCTGTCTGTATCTGACTGTCTGTCTGCCTGTCTGTATCTGACTGTCTGTCTGCCTGTCTCTATCTATGTCTGTCTGTCTATCTATCTGACACAATTAACTAAAGCCAATTTATCTGTTATTACTAGAATAAAAAATATCATTACAATGCATTGAAACCTTTATAACGTATTATGTGTATTATGTATATATACACAGGTTTTCTAAAGTGTTACTGAATGAAAGCGGTGTATCTTGTGTTATTTAGTCTGGCTAATGTTTCCATCACCGTCTCTGCTTCATTATTGACTATTTCATTATCGATCCAAATCGCATCCGTGTTCTTTATTTATGTGCCGCTATTGGATGTTTGTTAGTAATCAGCGTGTCTGTGATCTTCTCGCTGTCTGCGAATCCCTAGCGCTCCGTGGAGAGTTATGTGGATAAGCGAATGGGAAGCACTTACGGCCCTCCGGCAGGGAAGAAGATGTCCATCTTTATCGATGACATCAACATGCCTGTGATCAATGAGTGGGGTGACCAGGTAACAAATCGCAGGCATTAATGTTTCTGCATAACATACATTAAAGTGATAGTACATCCAAAAATGGAAATTCTGTCATCATTTGCTCACCTTTTTGTCAGTTCAAACCTGTATGACTTTCATTCTTGCGCAGAACACAAAACACGTTATTTTAAAGAATGTTGTTAACCGGCACCCATTCACTTGCATTGGTTTTATGTCCATACAATAGAAGTCAATGGGGTCCAGTACTGTTCGGTGACCAACTTTCTTCAAAATATCTTCTTTTGTGTTCTGCTTTAGAAAGAAAGTCATACAGGTTTAATATGACAAGAGAGGTAAATGATGACAGAGTTTTCATTTTTGAGTGAACTATCCCTTTAAACCGCCATTGCCTCCCAATCTCAAAAAACAACTTCTCTGAATCTATTTTCTCTGTTATAAGGTCACCAATGAGATCGTTCGACAGCTGATGGAACAGAATGGCTTCTATAACTTGGAGAAACCAGGAGAGTTTACCGGCATTGTGGATATCCAGTTTTTGGCAGCTATGATACATCCTGGAGGGGGACGAAATGACATCCCTCAAAGACTGAAGAGACAGTTTTCCATTTTTAACTGTACTCTTCCATCCAATGCCTCCATAGACAAAATCTTCGGTCAGTATTTTCATCTACCATTTACACAGTCAAATTCCATTGCTTTAAAACATTGCTTCAGAGATGTATTACTAAGGTCGATTTGAGACACAATTGTTCATTCTATGTTCACATTTTCTTCACAATTGCCCTAAAATGCATGAAATGGGCCTATTTCAAGTGCTCTTCTTCATACAAGAGCTCACTGAGATGAGATCGCACATGAGCATCATGTGAATAGCAACCATATTGAAAGAAAAATGCTCTTTTTTAATACATTTGAAAGAATCCTCTTAACGTTGTCTCATTTATGCATTGTATTGTGAAATTACAACAAACTATATGGATTATGCTTCTTTATGGCTCGGAGAAATCTGATTTATTCCATTTTATTTCATTTGGTCAAGGTTGTCAAGAGCATTGCTTAAGCAGAACAGATCCTGTAATTGCATATTGATTTTGACTATGAGCCGTTGCTAGCGTTCCTCCTTACCTGAATGTTTTTATTGGCATTTTTTCATTGATATATGACATTTCACGTTCACACACAGGTTAACCTACACACTTCTAATTTTATGTCATATAGCTAGTTGTGACATCTCTTATTCAGCTCAGTCTTTTATTCTACATGAAAACCACATTTGGTCATTCTGTCCTTAACCTTTGCGCTTTTCCTGTCAGCAGTAGCTCAGTTTCCTTCCCCATGTATCTCTTTCTGTTCATCTTTCTCACCTGCAGGTGTTATCGGCACGGGTCATTACTGTTCCCATCGGGGTTTTTCGGAGGACGTGCGCAATATGGTGGTCAGGCTGGTTCCGTTGACCCGAAGACTGTGGCAAATGACGAAGGTTAAAATGTTGCCCACTCCTGCCAACTTCCACTACATATTTAACCTGCGGGACCTCTCACGCATTTGGCAGGGGATGCTCACGGTGACCGCAGAAGTCGTCAATTTGCCCGATGTGAGTTTAACCACGATTCTGTTGTTTCTTAGACACTCAGCCGAACAATCTGAATGAAATTTCGATTAGTTTCTGAAATGAATTAGCAGACACGCTGGAGAGCTATTCATCGGTTACCCATGCTTATCATATTAACCTGTCTGTTAATATGCAGAGCTCTCATTTGCTGATCTGACTACACTATTTTTTACAACATAGTTCATCTTGTATCGCTGTAGATTCAGTAACGCTACACCACCAAACAGCAGTATACATTATATTCAATTGGTTCCTGTAGTTCAGTTGATATGGAGTATGGCAGTAACAATAGCAAGGTCATGGGTTCGATTTCCAAAGAACACACTTATTAACACTGATAATATGTACAGTGTAGCTTGCATGCACCATACATTGCTTTGGATAAAAGCATCTGACAAATGTGTATGTGTAAATGTAAAAATGATGTATGAAATGCACAGGTCTTACTGAGGTTGTGGAAGCATGAATGCAAGCGTGTGATCGCTGACCGGTTCACCGCCCCAGAAGACGTGGCCTGGTTTGACTGCACTCTGGCCAAGCTGGTAGAGGACGAGCTCGGGGTAAAAGAGCGTGTGATAGTGGATGTTGGGGTAGACACGTACTTCGTGGACTTTCTCAGAGATGCACCTGAAGCCACAGGTAATGATCAAATGCAAAACCCGTTTCATCGGACGCGTGCTCCTGGGCTGCAGTTAACTTCCGGTCGGTGTTTGGCTAGGATCTAATAATATAACCATTTATATTTAATTAAATTTATGTTAATATGAATTTAAATTATTATTTTATTGTATAAGTGTATTAAATAAACGATTTGTTGCATTTTGTTGTATGTTCATTTAATTAAATAAACAAGTTGTTGAATGGGTCCTGTAGTTTGGTGGCATTTAAAGAAACCGTATGGGACATTGACATCTAGCGGTTGAGCTTGGTATCGCAGTCTAAGTTCACAATATTGGAGAGACAAGTTTATCCAAGTATTGTTTTTTCTCGGTTTTGTTTGCTTGTTATCAGAAATAATCTACAGGCACTCTTATTATTTGCGGATGTGTACCGGAAGTTAAGGGCACTCCACGAACGCGTGCATAGTAGCCTACGCAGTAACGTTTTTTTATGTTGTCACTTTGAAACCGTCTATACAAGGTTATATTGTAAAGTCGCAATTTTGGATGAAAAATCGGGTTTGAAATGGCTGTTCATGTGGTGTTTTATACCTGAACAGGGGAGGAACCAGAGGAAACAGATTTCGACATGCCGAAAGTGTACGAGCCCATTAAATCTTACGACAGTCTGATGGAGAGGCTGAACCTGTTTTTGAATCAGTACAACGAGAGCATCAGAGGTGCAGGAATGGATATGGTCTTCTTTAGGGATGCCATGATTCACCTGGTTAAGGTACTGAGGTTCTGGTTAGTGACAGTTCAGCAAAAATTTAAAATTCTGTCATCATTTACTCACCCTCGAGTTGTTTCTATCCTGCATACGTTTCTTTGTTCTGATGAACGCAGAGAAAGATATTTGGAAGAATGCTTGTAACCAAGCAGTTCTTGGACCCCATTGACTACCATAGTAGGAAAAATGACAATGGAAGTCAAAAGTGCCCCAGAACGGTTTGCGTTCCTACATTCTACAAAATATCTTCTTTTGTGTTCAACAGAACAAAAAAATGATAAAGCAATTTTTCCTACTATTGTTGTGACATAATCTAGAAGCATTCTTCCACATGAAAGTGCATGGAGAATGCAGTGCTCACAACACATTTTGAGTTATTCCAGTTCACCTTCCATGCCTGTTACTAGAAATAGACATGTCCTGCTTTACAGTTTCGTTGTGAGAAGTGTGCGTGTAAACGTTTCATAGGGTAATGAGGTAGCATCTGTCTCTGTTTCTACCGTGTTCCTTCTCTTTCTCTGGCCAGATTTCTCGTATCATCAGGACCCCCCGGGGAAATGCCCTCCTGGTTGGCGTGGGAGGCTCTGGAAAACAGAGTTTGACAAGACTAGCGTCTTTCATTGCTGGCTACAAGACTTTCCAGATTACACTCACTCGGTAAGTCACCTTTACCTACACAGACTCAATAATTCATAGCCGCTGCATTCAAATGCACTTTTTCCCTCCTGGGTGAAATGAGATTTCCTCCGGCTCTTGTGTTTGGGTGCTGAAAGGTGTTAAATCCAAACTTTTATTTTTCATGCCCTTGTTTTGTTTCTCATATCCACTGGAGCACATACAGTACCTTTACGATGCTTATATAATGAATGTAATGAATATAAATGCGGAAATGTCGAGCGAGAAACACTTTCTCTTGTGTAATGCAGTTTAGACGTGCTCCAGTAGATGGTATCTGTGTATAAGACTGTTCTGGCCTCCACTTTTCAATTCAGCTTCTAAAGAGGAAACAACCTGCAACCAGTCAAGCGTGCAGTCTGATCCCGCCAATGAGACTGGACGTTTTCAATTCAGACTCCTGTCTTCCAGTGTAATTGATAATCTGCTGCTAAAATTGAAAGTGGGAATGCGTCCTGATCATTAAAGTCTGTAGAAGAACAAGGAGTCATCTATCAAGATGATGTTTTTTTTAGATTGTCTTGTTTTTACTTTAGGGGGTTGGGGTAATCTCTTTCGGTGATGGGAATGAAATGTCACTTTCCTTTGTTGGATGTGAGGATGGCAGCGAGCTTTTGGCACTGCACCTATTTGGAGATTGTTTTTCATTGGCGCTCATGTTTAATATTGATGTGAATGAATCTGGTGTTCCTGTCACCAGATCTTGTGTGTGTGGATGTGTTAAAGTCTGACGTTTTTTAGGTTGTTGCCATCAAAACACAGGCTGCTTTCAAATCCAATTCCTCTACGCTGTTGCCATATAGTTTGTATTAAATATTTAGTATGTTGCAACATATTATTCTCTTTTATTTTCTTACTATTCAGAGAAAATACAACAAATTGCATTTCTGGAATTAAAAGAGCAATTCAAATTAACAATGAAGAAATTAGTTTTTTCCGAAGTTGCCTTATCGCAATACTGTACTTGCTCATTGGGAATTTTTATTGATGTTAGCATGAATTATACAGGTTCTGGAATTGTTAATTCATTTAATTATAGTAATTTTTCCCACATGTTTAAACACAGATATATAATACAGAAGAGTTAGGAAGATAAAACATGACCTTGACTCGCAAGAAAAAAATATTAAGGGCAAAATTATATTTACATATTTACTCATCTTGACTTTGCATGAGATCTAATTTTATATATACATATATATATTATATATATTTATTTATTTGTTTTTTTTGCTTTTTTGTTGTTATATTCCATCATTAGAACATGGTTCATGCTAATATGCATGTACAAACTTGATGTGTATCTCTCCCTCTTCCTCTTTCTGTAGTTCCTACAACACAGCCAACCTGATGGAGGACCTGAAGGGCTTGTACAGGACAGCCGGTCAGCAGGGCAAAGGCATCAGCTTCATCTTCACTGACAACGAGATCAAGGATGAGTCCTTCCTGGAGTACATGAACAACGTCCTTTCATCTGGCGAGGTCAGAGTACTCAAAAACACGGGCCTTCCATTCTGAGCCTCTCAGTGATGTTTTTAGAGCACATGTAAAAATAAGCCAGGCTCAAGGTCACCATGCATGTTCCCCTACAGCTGAAAAATTCAGATGCGCAGAAGGCAGTGTATTACAGTTCAGTTCATCTTTATTCATGTCCCGAAGGCAATTTGGTTGCAGCACACAAGTATTCACATGAACAACAAAAACACACAATACAAAAAACAAATCCATTTCCTTCCTAAAATGTTCTTACCTTAAATTTAAAAATTTTACAGCTGAAGGGATAAAAGAATGTCTAACTCGATTTGTTACCTTCTCTTGACAAATTACAGAGTTCGTTCTGTGTGATAAAGACAGGAATAAATGAGATCTGTGAGGCAAGAGATGCATCGCTTTATATTAGGGAGACAGATGGGTTTGTCAAGGAGAAAACTAAGCAGCATAGATATACGTCCAGAAAGGTGACACCTGCCAGAGAGCCTTGGCTGAGTTCACTTCTGGAATCCATTCGTCACAGACAAAACCAACAGAGGTGTTAAAATGACTGATGCTTAGGGGAGGATGAAGATAAGGACAGATGGGTTTGAAAGACAAACTGTTTATTCACAAAACCATTTATTGACAGAAACAGGGTTCCGGTAGTACTATATGTGCAAAAAGGCTTGTTGCTTTAAATTTAGACCAAAATAGATCATTCACAGTAATGTAATAAATACGTAACTGTAATGTTATAATGTAAGCCAACAGAGTGGCTTAATAGAAACAACACTGCTAGTGTTTTTTTATATATATATTTTAATGCACAAAACATACAGTATGTATTGTGTCTTTAAAAAATGGTAATTTTACCACTATGGTCGAACCATCACATATTTCTGGTTTGAGAACAAGTGGTGATGTCACCAGCTGCTGATACACAGAAATGGGCAATTCCAGTAAATTTTCTATTTTAAATTAAAAAGAAAAAAATGAATTCATGAGTTATTGATGTTACAATAAAGGACGTTTTGAAGAGACAACATACTTTGTAGGATTCCTGTGAATTTAAGTGTGCAAAAGAGAAGCAGTAAAACCCAACCAATGGGAGAAGGGATGACTCATCATAGACCACAAAATAGTCATTTTAATTTAACCATTTAAGAGGAATATGGACCGTTATGGATGTGACAATTCACTTGGAAATCTGTTTTATTTTGCTTTACTATGCTTTTTATCACAGATTATTGACACTATATCAAGTTGTTTCTAACATATACTGTACATTATTTGCTATATATAGTGTTATTAGCGCTCAGTTTCCGGCAGATGCTGCATAAGCATGATGTTCCCTCGTTCATCTCATGCCTCCTCATAAAAACTATAAAAATTCAAAGCTCACTATACAATTCTTTATCATTTTAATTTAGACTCTAGTTTAGAACTACTATAAACTCTGTGTTTTGTTACTGTACCTTTAAGTCTATAAATGATCTGTGTTATGTTTGGCTGTCCTTCTGCATAACCCTACACACGGGGCATACAGTAGTTAACACTTCCACAAATTCATAGGTTTCTTAATACAGAATAGCCGATGGATTGCTAAATGCAAAATATGCATAATCATAGTTTTATTGTAGATGTGTGAAAATCTGTTATTTTTATGGAAATTACTTGCTTTTCCATCTGATTCCACATAGATGGTTGTCACGAATCACAGAGGAAGAACCCAAGCACAGGCAGACGTGAAGGGGTTAAACACAAGTCTTTAATACACAAAACGAAAAACAAAAACCCACAATGGGGACAACCAGAACTATAACTAAAATAAAAACTGAAACAAAACACTTCCCACGGGGGGGGGGCAAAAACAAACTAACAAAACAAGGCACGACACAACGTCTTACAAAAACAAACACGGCAGGGTGACTAAGACTAAAGCACAACACTCACATTACTCACATCACATCACATATTGTCAAAAGGACAATAATATGTTTCTCTCCACACATAACCAAAGACTTTGCCATGGCTCTGCTACAGGACCAAGAAAAACATGACTAAGGAAGCAGAGCCATGACAGAAGCCCCCCCTTTAATGAGCACCTCCAGGTGCTCACCAAGGGGTAGACGGACAAGACAAGGCAGACTGAGACAAAGACAAGAACAGACAAAACATGGAAAACAGAATAAGTGGGAGACAAGACAAAATAACAAAGGGACTTGGGTGGGACAACAAGAACAACAAACATGGGAGG
>NC_079897.1:13248457-13273187 GCF_024868665.1 Triplophysa rosa | reverse complement strand
TGTACCGGCTGGACAGCCGGCTGGACAGGCTTGACTCCGGCTGCTGTACCGAGACTGGACGCCGGACTGGAATCACTTCGGACATCGGACTGCATCGGACTGGCGCGGACTCACCGGACTGGACGCCGGCTGGACACCGGCTGGACGCCGGCTGGATCGCCGGACTGGATGCCGGCTGCATCACCGGACTGGACGCCGGCTGTCACCGGACTGGACGCCGCTGCACGACGGCACTGGACAGGCATCGGCGCACCGGACTGGACACAGACTGGACACCGGGCTGGACACAAGCTGACACGGTGGACCACTGGACACAACTGGACTGGACACCGGACTGGACGCCGGCTGCACCGGACTGGCTTCCCCCTCCTCGGCTTCTTCTTCCTTGACCGGCCCACAGGACATGTGGCCGGTTGCTGAGAAGCGATGGGGAGCCCGAGATACTCCGCACCGGAGGAGTCGGACGGGGAGTCCCACGACTCCCTTCGTCTGCGCCGGCCACTGCCACGGATGCTGATGGGCGGAGGAGGAGCTGCCGGGGGAGAGGCGGACGGTGCGGCCATGCCGATGACCCCGATCTCCATGACGCGACCCTCCGGGATCGCGGGTAGGGGAGATGGATTGGGTTGGGCTGAGACCCTGGGCTCCGGCCGATTCATGGCATACCTAATCATGTCCGTGAAGCCCAGCGGTCTCAGCATCCTCATCTCCTCCCGAGACAGCGGCTCATTCAGACCGCCGTTGAACAGGACCATCTGCTCCGTCTCGTCATGGACCATCTCCCCTGCGGTCTCGAAGAACCGATCTGCGAACTCCAAGACATCGGAGTAGCCCTGTCGCAGACCGCAGAGGAGATGGGCCTGCCTGGATCGCCTTGCCTCCATCTTGCCTGCTGGGTTCAATACTGGCTCGTGTATTCTGTCACGAATCACAGAGGAAGAACCCAAGCGCAGGCAGACGTGAAGGGGTTAAACACAAGACTTTAATACACGAAACGAAAAACAAAAACCCACAATGGGGACAACCAGAACTATAACTAAAATAAAAACTGAAACAAAACACTTCCCAACGGGGGGGGGGGCAAAAACAAACTATCAAAACAAGGCACGACACAACGTCTTACAAAAACAAACACGGCAGGGTGACTAAGACTAAAGCACAACACTCACATTACATGAACAGGGCAAATAACAGGAACACGGGCTGTAACAGGACCACAAGCAACAACAAGAGCACATACACAACGCAATACACGAGCACAGGACAAAGAAACAAGAAGGTATATATAGGGAACACAAGAGGGATAACGACATGGGGCAGGTGTGGTTAATCAAACACTCAGGGAAAGATCACAAGGAAACGAGAGGAGCGGGGCCAATGACGAGACACTGGAGAGAACGCATATTATTGTCAAAAGGACAATAATATGTTTCTCTCCACACATAACCAAAGACTTTGCCATGGCTCTGCTACAGGACCAAGAAAAACATGACTAAGGAAGCAGAGCCATGACAGATGGTGGTCACATTACGGGTGTTAAATAGTTATGATTGGTATGAGTTATGATATGTAAATCTACAAGCTTTATTGTTTTATTTCAAATGAGCAAAGAAATGCTGTTTTCCATAAATTACCTCTAAATCAAGACCTCTTAAAGAGTGTAGGGATGGTGGGTGGGGCTTAGTAAGTCTAGTAAGAGAGAAAATGAGCAGACTCAAGTGTGAGAAGCTTTGCAAAGGACAAAATGTGTTTAATTAGCTCTAAGTTCCTGTGTGTCTATATATATAATATATGCTGTAAAGGTGTTTGAGTATAATTGGATATTATTTAACAGCAGGCTTCACCTCCAGATCTCTGGGTCTTCACCTCAGTCATACAGTCTTGGACAGGTCTTTGGTCTACAGGGTTTGGTCAAAGCTGTTATTTCATTAATCTCATGTATTGGTTAATTACGTAAGCGTTTACATCAGCAGAAGAGCACTTAAGCACTCAGGGAGAGATACGTTTGCTCAGGAATATTAATGAAAAGGCTGGCCCTCAGTTATACAGAGGATGTCAAGGTTTAGCTGGGAAACTGATGAGGCCAGACTGGGGTGACCATAAGAACGGCAGAACAAAAGCAATAGAGTGAAATTTATTACCCAAGACTTTGAAAAGAGACAAGAGAAGTGAAATACTGTTCTTTACAGAATATGACCAGACAGTCTGTTCAGCATTTTTAACTCATCTGTGTTTCTGTGACATTTCTACACAGATATCTGCAGATAACGATATTTAACTTTTAGTTTCTGCTTAGTCTTTCAAGTGCAGTAGCCTCCAATGAAATGAAATTGATGGATATCTTAAAACATCTTTTTAAATTATATTGGACAAAAGCTCTTTTATTACTTGATTCCTAGATTTCATGGAGTTCTCAGTTGTGGTTCATGTCAGTGTTAACTTAGTCTCAGATATTTGTCCTAAAATTGCTTCAGACAAATAAATACAGAAAGAGGCTCAGTGGTTAGAGCATGGCACTAGTAATGCCAAAGTCATGGGTTTGATCCCAGGGGATTGCACATGGTCAGAAACAAATGTATAATACAATGCAATGTAAGTCGCTTTGGATAAAAGCATCTTATGCATACATGTAAATGTTAAATGAATCACGGTTGTACAATGTTTAGGTGAAATCATCTGTATTTGGGGCAACTTGTTTTGAATTCATATTGAAATCTTTAATAATATTGACTTTTAAGCGCAGACATGTAAAATAAGCTCAGCTTTCGTTTTATTTCTGAGATCTCTTCTGAAACTCTAATGGGGACATTAGTGAGGTTTTTGGTCTTTCTGGTTTCTGGGTCTTTTTCTCAGGACAAAAAAAAAACGGAGACGCAGGAGACTTAAAGGGATAGTTCACTCAAAACAATTCTGTCATCATTTACTCACTCTTTTGTCATTTCAAACCTGTATGACTTCCTTCTGCAAAACACAAACAGAAATATTTTGAAGAATGTTGGAAAGTGAAAAGCTGCAGTACCAGTTCGCTTCAAGACACAAAATGAAGGGAATGGGTAACACTGTTGTTCGATTAAACCAACATTCTTCAAAATATCTTCTTCTGATGAAGTGTTTAAAAAATCAGTCAGTCATAAATTAAAAAAATGATGAAAGAATTTTCACTTTAAGCAGAAGTTTCCATTTGACATCTAGGAGAAATAATGAAGACGTTATAGAGATCTCATCTGCATTTATTTGTGGCTTAAATGTTTTTTCTGTGTCATTTTGTCCCCTCAGGTGTGTCATTATATCCAGATCTAGATACATTTGTCAGAAATTCCCAGTGAAATTTCTACATCTGGGTTTAATCTAATGAGGTGTGAAATATTCTGCGTGTCACAGGTGTCCAATCTGTTTGCTCGAGATGAGATGGACGAGATTCTCAGTGACCTCATTCCAGTCATGAAGCGAGAGTTTCCACGACGGCCACCCACAAATGAAAACCTGCATGAGTATTTCATGAGCAGAGTGAGGCAGAACCTTCACGTGGTCCTGTGCTTTTCTCCGGTTGGGGAGAAGTTTCGTAATCGGGCTTTGAAGTTCCCTGCTCTCATTTCTGGATGCACCATGGATTGGTTTAGCCGCTGGCCTAAAGACGCCCTGATCGCAGGTCAGTAAAATGTGTTGGAGGTTTCATCTAGAATAGATTTGGCGAATGGATTCTGCAAATGTCATGGGACTGATTATACTAAATTATTAACTACATTTACTGTTGCACGTAGACTTTTTTGTAATATGTTTCTGCTTTTGAATGGCAATGGAGAAAGATGCTTTTTGAGCGCAAAAGTGGCATAATTTTTTTTATGTTGCTAGGCAACAACCGAAACAGCTGTACTGTGGGTCAAGGAATATAGCGCGAGCTCTCTATTTGCTGTTAACTGTCATAATAGCAGAAACTTTAAAACGGGTACAAGCTATTGGTGCTCGCTCTGACCTTACTCGGTTAACCTGCGACAGCCACCACAAGTTTCTCCTTCATCATTGCAGTCTCCGGACATTTCAAGCAACTGTAAAGTTCCGTCAGCACAACGGAAGCCCCGCCTCTCCATTCATTCGATTGGACGATGGAAAAAAGGCGCACGTCAACCGCTTTTCTGCTCAGAGCGCTCCGGCAAAAACCCGGCGCGCATAAGCAGCACGCAAAACGCTCCCTGCCAACTGAAAACAATTCAAAAGAGGCGCGTCTAACAGCAAAAAACGCATTCTGTCTGCAGCAATCGGCCCCTAATGCTGTAATTACTGTATGTACACGAAATAGCTACCAAGGCTAATCAGACGAACCTTGACCTCCTGGTCAACCTGGTTTATTCGTCAAAGATTCATTTCATTCATCCCAGGTCTTTCCATGCAAATTGTACATTGAAAAGCATTTGTGCTTGTACAGTTCAACGTTGACTGATAGATAAACAAGCAATTCAAGGAAGGCACAAAGTGTTCCTCAAACAATTTAAATTGATTACATCTAAGAGAACTGCTCTGTTAGGACAAACAAGAGGGTTAATGTAGCCGACAGTCAAACTGCGGGCAATAATTTAAACAAACATATTGAAAGACAATTAGAAAAACCTGAGCCGTGACAGAATGAATGTTATTTCTGGATTACATGTGAATACTCGGTTTGTTTCTCCTCAGTATCGGAACACTTCCTGTCCACGTATGACATAGACTGCACGCCCGAGGTCAAGAGCGAGGTTGTTCAGTGCATGGGCTCATTTCAGGACGGTGTGGCGGAAAAGTGTGCCGATTATTTCCAGAGGTATCGTCGTTCCACTCACGTGACGCCCAAATCTTACCTGTCCTTCATCCACGACTACAAGGCCATCTACAATGAGAAGCACTCGGAGGTTCAGACGCTCGCAGACAGGTTAATACAGATGTTGCTAAATGCTGTTTATGGAGTCTGGAGCTGTGTCATAGAGGTTCATTTTCCGACTGTGTTGTTTTGATTAGGATGAACACTGGCCTCCAGAAACTGAAGGAAGCTTCGGAGTCTGTTGCTGCCCTCAGCAAAGAGCTGGAGGTCAAGGAGAAAGAGCTTCAGATCGCCAACCAGAAGGCTGATATGGTAAATGAATGTGTTAAAAGTCTGCATGTGTATGTTTGTCACCCCCTTATAATTTAAAATGACATTTTTTAGGAGTACTCGAGAAGCATAATTTGATCATGAAGACAAATGCATGGCCTGACCTTTTTTTTTAAACTCCAAAATGTGTGAGCTAAATTTGACAGCTAAATTCAGATGTGATGTAATCTGTCATGTTGTGAGTGCCATTTTCTGCAGTTCAGACAGACACACTTCACAACAGTTCAGGGGGAGATAGGGGACGCTCACACAAGCTTTGTTCCCCCATACAAACTGCTACATGATGCATGTATAACACCGTGTCTACACCGGACGCGGCGTGGCGCGATGCGACGTGACACATGGCTTGTTCTAATGGCATCGCACCACGTCTGGTGTGGACAAATTTTAAAATTACAATGAGTTCTAATTCGTTCTATTGTCTCTTGTCGCGCCGCATCTGGTTTAGACACGGTGTAAGGGTGCTTGCATACAAGGTTCTTGAGATGCACTTTTTTTTAGTACAACAATTTTCGGTTTAGTTTTTTTTTTAAACAAGATGCTCATTACACATTACAGACTGATCCGCAGAATTAATAATTTGATAGTTTGTTTTTTGTATTGCAAAAATAGTTGGTAATGCTTTGCTCCTGGTCTTTTATTGGTGACAACTGCTAACAACGTGTACAAAATATCCACACTCTCAAAGATGTTAATGGCTGTTAATGGCACACTTTGTAGTAAATACCTACACAAAGCTGACCGTTTTTCACACTGTAACTCATGTACAGTACATTTCCCACTATAATCTATTTTCTTAGTTAAAACGTCTTGGTTACGGATGTAACCTCAGTTCCCTGATAGAGGGAACGAGACGTTGTGTCGAGCCGACAGATGGGGTTCGCTCTTGAGAACCTATCAACTTCTGAATAGTTTAGAAAAGGCCAATGAAACTGGCGAATGAAATTTGCATGCCGGACTCCGCCCCCGGATATCCGGGTATAAAAGGGAGACGGCGTGCTGCATTCATTCACCTTTTGGTCTGAGGAGCCTGAGCATCCCCCGACCGCTGTGGCGAGCAGCCAGCGTTGTGGCAAGGACACAACATCTCGTTCCCTCCATCAGGGAACTGAGGTTACATCCGTAACCAAGACGTTCCCTTTCTGTCGGTCTCTCGACGTTGTGTCGAGCCGACAGATGGGGTTCCTATGGAAAACGCCACAGCGCTGTGCCGCATCACAATCTCTAGCAGAGCGACGCTGACTGACCTGGGCGAGTCAGACGTTAGCGCTAGCGTGAAATTGTAACCGTCCAGTGGAGAGGTAGGGGGTCAGCGAGAGGCCGCCCGGCACCGTAAGGGCCACTGGGTAAGCATTATTCCCCCCTGGGGGAAAAACGCTACATAGAGCACTATCCTACCATAGGGAGGAATTAGTGCAGACACCATCAGGGGAGAACTCGTGGGAAAACGTGTGGACTGAAGGAGTTATCCGCAAGGTGGAGGTCCACCTAGGGAGGTCATGGGTTGCCGAGGTGGGAACCATTCATGAAGATACATCAGACGGAACCGCCCACGGGGGGGGGGGGGGGGGGCATGGGTTACCACGTCTGGAGCACTAGGTCCGGATAGAGCTATGTGGTAGATAACTCAACTGTTCCTCGGCCTAAGGAGGCAGGGCTGCTCTGCCCAGCCTGCCCCCAGGAGGGTGCGTAGTGATGGATGGAATGCCTGTTCTTTACCCAGTGGGGAAAGAAGGGAGGCGTAATAGCCGCTGATCCCCCTAGAGGAAGGGGGAAGGGCTTTCGCATGCGTACGCCCTACCGGCTGCCGGTCCTACACGTTGCCCTGCAGGACGCGGGCTGACATCGGTTCCACACGTAGGTATTAGAACCTCGCGAAGGTGTTGCAACCAACCCGCAGTTCTGCAGATGTCTGCCAGAGAAGCGCCCTGAGCCAGTGCCCAAGAGGAGTGTGCCTCACTCCTAATGGGCAGGGGCGAACTTGAGATCGGTATGCCGTAGCGACGGCATCCACGATCCAGTGCGTCACCTCTGTTTGGAGACAGCCCTCCCCTTCTGCTGACCTCCAGAACAGACAAGAGCTGCTCAGAGCTTCTGAAGCTCTGCGTGCGGTCCAAGTAGAGGCGCAGTGCGCGTACTGGACACAACACGGACGGGGTTGGGTCTTCCTCCCCGGTGGGGAGCACCTGCAGGTTCACCACCTGGTCTCTCGGGGTAGTGGTGGGAACTTTGGGCACGTAGCCAGGCCGGGGTCTCAGGATAACGTGAGAATCACCGGGCCAGAGTTCTAGGCAATCTGTGGACACGGAGGGTGCTTGTAGGTCCCCTACCCTCTTGGAGGTGAGCGCCATCAGGAGAGCCGTCTTTATCGTGAGGTGAGAAAGAGCGGCAGCTCCGAGGGGCTCGAAGGGGGGGGGGGCTCTTGAGGCCTGCCACCTAGGTCGCAAGAGGGTATGGAGCGCGGTTGAGGCGGTAGCCTTCTCGCGCCCCCTTAGGAACCTAATGATCAGGTTGTGCTGACCCAGAGGCTTCCCAGCAACTGGGTCGTGATGAGCGGCCGTAGCGGCTACATACACTCCCAGTGTGGAGGGGGTAGAGGTTACTCTCCAGTCTCTCTTGAGGAAGGGACAGCACGTTCCCGATCGAGCAACTCCATGGGCCTTCTCTCCGAGAAGAGCACCAGGACGAGAAGAGGCGCCACTTATGGGTGTATAGCCGCCTAGTGGCCGAGGCCCTAGTCTGAGTGGTGTCCCAACCCCTGGGGTTGGGCCACTCAGGATCTCCTTGTCCCGTCCAGACATGGAAGTTCCAGGGGTCTGCCTGGTATGCCATAACGTGCCCCTTCCCCTGGGAAAGGGGGTCCTTTGCCAGGGTGATCGGCCAGGGGGGAGTTGTTGTCAAGAGCCTTAGCTCCGAGAACCAAGTCTGGTTGGGCCAATAGGGCGCAACTAGTACCACTTGATGCTCCTCTTCCCTGGCCTTGCACAAGACATGTGCAATGAGGCTCACTGGGGGAAGGCATACTTCCGCTTACCCCGTGGCCAGCTGTGCGCTAAGGTATCCGTGCCGAGGGGTCCCTCGGTCAGGGAGTACCAAAGCGGGCAATGGGAGGAGTCCGGGGAGGCAACAGGTCCCCCTGTACCTGGCCGATCTGCTCCCATATGAGCCGGACTGCGCAGTGATGGAGTCGCCACTCTCCGCGAGGCGTTGACTGACGAGAGAGCGTGTCAGCTGTCTGGTTCAGGTCGCCTGGGTTATGTGTGGCTTGCAGGGAGCTGATCACCTGCTGACTCCACAGGAGGAGGCGTCGGGCGAGTTGTGTTAGCTGCCGTGAGCGAATGCCACCCTGTCGATTGATATATGCCATGGCAGTTGTGCTGTCTGACCGGACCAGCATGTGCTCGCCCTGCACGAGAGGCTGCAGCCTCTTCAGTGCAAGTAGCACAGCTAACAACTCTAGGCAGTTGATATGCCAACGCAGGCGGGGGCTCGTCCACCACCCCGACACTGCGTGCCCGTTGCACACGACACCCCACCCCTGCAGGGAGGCAACCGTCGTCACACGATGTGCCTTGCTGCTCTAGGGGGATCCTGTCCACCAAAAAGGTCATTGAAGACCAGGGGGTTGGGGTGCGTCAGCAGAGAGGCGTAATCACCATCCGCCTGCTGCCTGTGTGCCACGCTCTCCAGGGAACTCGACTCTGTAGCCAGTGTTGGAGCGGTCTCATGTGCATCAACCCGAGGGGTATCACCACCGCAGAGGATGCCATGTGCCCAGGAGCCTCTGAATTTCAGGGGTACAGCTGACTGCTTGAAATATTCAAGGCAGTTCAACACTGACTGACCGCTTTCTGTAGTCAGTCGCGCTGTAATGGAGACAGAGTTAAGTTCCATACCAAAAAAGAGGATGCTCTGCACAGGGGAGAGCTTGCTCTTTTCTCGGTTGACCTGTGGTCCCAATTGATCTAGGTGCCGAAGCACTAGGTCCCTGTGTGTACATAACAGATCTCGCGAGTGTGTCAAATGAGCCAGTCGTCGAGATAGTTTAGTGCCCGCACACCTCTCTCCCTGAGGGGAGTGAGGGCGGCTTCCACGATCTTCGTGAAGACTCATGGGAACAGGGACAGACCGAAAGGGAGGACTCTGTACTAATATGCCTGACCCTTGAAAGCGAATCGTAGGAATGGGCGATGACGAGGGAGAATCGAGACATGAGAGTAAGCCTCCTTCAAGTCGATTGCCATGAATCCATCTTGACATCTGATAGATGCCAGGATGTGCTTCTGCGTGAGCATCCTGAATGGCAGCTTGAGTAGGTGCCTGTTCAGGGTACTCAGATCTAGGGACCCCTGCTTTGTGGGCTGTAAAACCCGTTGAACATCTCGGCTAGAGGGACGAGCACGACCGCTTCTTCTCCAGAGGGGTGGCGACCTTGGCCCGAAGCACGGGAGCGTCCTTGGCTCTGACTGAGGTTGAGAGGATACCCCGAAACTTGGGCGGGCGTCTGGGGAGTTGGATCGCATAGCCGAGACGGACCGTATCCCATAGTCACCATGATGGTTTGGGAAGCTCTTGTCAGAGACAGGGAGGCTAGGGGTACGTTCTGCTTCATCGACCTCCCGGGGGTGGTTCGATGCCTGGCAGTGTGGATCCCTCGCCGTGGGGGGGCCCCCGGAGAGGAGATCGGCTCTGCAGTTTTACCTGCCTGGCTTCGATGTCTCGAAGAGGACCAGGGCTGCTGGGAAGCAGACAGTTCACGGGATCTCGGCGGCCAGAGGGCGGTTGAGTCGCGGCTGGGGAGGATTTACTTGATATTCTCTGTCTGCTCC
Organism: Triplophysa rosa; assembly: GCF_024868665.1. Classification (NCBI taxonomy): domain Eukaryota; kingdom Metazoa; phylum Chordata; class Actinopteri; order Cypriniformes; family Nemacheilidae; genus Triplophysa; species Triplophysa rosa. The sequence goes on along the minus strand of NC_079897.1, from coordinate 13,263,236 downwards.
TTTACTGTTGAGAACTGCGGCTCGACCGTATCACCAAACAGCCCCCACTTGTGAGATGGGTGCGTCAAGAAAGCGGACTTTCTCAGCGTTACTCATCTGTGCAAGGTTCAGCCAGAGGTGTCTCTCCTGGACCACAAGTGTGGACATCGCCCGACCCAGGGCCTGTGCGGTCACCTTGGTCGCCCGTAGAGCGAGGTCGGTGACGGCGTGGATTTCCTGCATAAGCGCTGGGTCGGTCTTACCCTCGTGGAGCTCTCTCAGCGCATTGGCCTGATGGACCTGCAGGATGGCCATAGCGTGGAGAGAAAGGACAGCTTGGCCCGCAGCAGAGTAAGCTCTTGACACCTCAGATGCCAAAAGCCTACGTGCTTTGGACGGGAGTCTAGATCAAGCCCCTGGGGGACATCGACGTATCCTCTAGCTGCCCCACCATCGAGGGAAGAAAGGGCGATGGAACTAGTTGACGTGTACGCGCCGAAGGGGGGCATTCCAGGTCGTACTAAGTTCCTCATGCACTTCCGGGGGAACACGGCACTAGGGGCGAGTGCGGCTTGGAGCCACTCTCAAGCCCGAGGTACCATGTATCCAGCCGCGAGCGTTGGGAGAGGCAGTGCGGTGCACTGCAACCCAATGCCGGCGGCCCGGGAAAGCATGGCTGACATTTTGACGTCCGCTTCTTCCTGAGCTCGACCCCCCGAGGGAGGGAGCTTCAAGGAATCGTCGGAGTCTGATGCCAGTAAGTCACCCTCTGCAACAGACATATCATCATCACATACCGTTTCTGATACGTGGTTGAAGAACAAGACGGTGGGACCGTCTCATGGGGAACAGTCAGACGAGCGAGACGAGGTGCGAACGGTCCGCGAGCCAGTGGCTGACGGATTAGCGCTCACAGTAATCCTCATATCACCCTCGCTGCTCGCCGTAGCGGGCGGCAGGGCCGTAGTCCTGCCGTCACGGAACGGGAAGCAGACGAGGTGGTGGCTGAGTCCCGTGGGAACACAGCCACCCGTGACGCAACGTCTGAATCGTCAACCGCCCGCAGTGTGGGCAGGACGTATCCACAACATCTGCCCCAGCGTACTGGAAGCAGACATCGTGTCTGTCCCCCTCCTCGATGAGTGTGTTGCACCCACGAGAACAGCTGGACATGCCATGCTGGAGAAATTAGCTCTTTTAGTGAAAAAACTCGAACACTTCTGGAACCACCGAGACGCCCGGGGGAAGTCGCCGTAGGAAGGGACAGTCAGCTGCACCACGTCGTAGAACCGGAGTCTTGTAGTTGCTATTTGTAGCGAAGTCTGTTGATCATGAGCGAAGGCTCCGAAGAACAAAAGGTGATTGAATGAGGCACGCCATCTCCCTTTTATACCTGGATATCCGGGGGCGGAGTCCGGCATGCAAATTTCATTCGCCAATTTCATTGGCCTTTTCTAAGAAGTCGGAAGCGATTGGTTCTCAAGGACGAACCCCATCTGTCGGCTCGACACAACATTGAGAGATCGACAGAAAGGGAACCAGTAATCTATATAATATAATATAATTGCAAGGGACTGGGAGTACATGAAACCTATTGTAGCAGAGCATCACAGCATTTCTTAAAGGTTCAGTTTACGAATTGCAACCAACGGCTCACTCCACCCCTTCAAGCCATTTAAGATGATAAATGAAAAACAATGTGAAATGTTGCATACTGTGTATAACTGGATTGGGGTTTTCATTCCTTCTGTTATTTTTTGTTCATCAGGTGTTGAAGGAGGTGACCGTAAAGGCTCATGCGGCTGAAAAGGTCAAAGTTGAGGTTCAGAAGGTCAAAGATAAAGCCCAGGCCATTGTTGACAGTATTTCTGCAGACAAGGCCATGGCTAAGGAGAAGCTGGAAGCTGCCAAACCTGCTCTGGAGGAGGCGGAGGCAGCGCTGCAGGTGTGGAACAAACTCACAAGAACAAAAAAACAAAAGTGGAGACGATAAGCAGAGAGGAGAGGGGATGAGGAAAGAAGACAATCAATGGGGAAAAGAGAGAACGAGAGAACGAGAGGAGAGGGAACGAGAGGAGTGAGAGAACGAGAGGAGAGGGAACGAGAGGAGAGAGAGAGAACGAGAGGAGAGAGGAGAGAGAACGAGAGGAGAGAGAGAGAGAGGAGAGAAAAAGAGAGGAGAGGGAATGAGAGGAGACAGAGAGAGAGAGGAGAGAGAATGAGAGGAGAGGGAACGAGAGGAGAGAGAGGAGAGAGAACGAGAGGAGAGAGAGAACGAGAGGAGAGGGAACAAGAGGAGAGGGAACGAGAGGAGAGAGAGAGAGGAGAGAGAATGAGAGGAGAGAGAACAAGAGGAGAGAGAGAACGAGAGGAGAGGGAACGAGAGGAGAGAGAAGGAGAGGAGAGAGAACCAGAGGAGAGGGAACGAGAGGAGAGAGAGAGAATGAGAGGAGAGGGAACGAGAGGAGAGAGAGAGAACGATAGGAGAGGGAACGAGAGGAGAGGGAACAAGAGGAGAGAGAGAACGAGAGGAGAGGGTACGAGAGGAGAGAGAGAGGAGGTGAGGAGAGGGAACGAGAGGAGAGAGAGGAGGAGAGAGAGAGAATGAGAGGAGAGGGAACGAGAGGAGTGAGAGAACGAGAGGAGAGGGAACGAGAGGAGAGAGAGAGAACGAGAGGAGAGAGAACGAGAGGAGAGAGAGAGAGAGAGGAGAGAGAGAACGAGAGGAGAGGGAACAAGAGGAGAGGGAACGAGAGGAGAGAGAGAGAGAGGAGAGAGAACGAGAGGAGAGAGAACAAGAGGAGAGAGAGAACGAGAGGAGAGGGAACGAGAGGAGAGGGAACGAGAGGTGAGGGAATGAGAGGAGAGAGAACGAGAGGAGAGAGAACGAGAGGAGAGGGTTGGAGAGGAGAGAGAACGAGAGGAGAGAGAACAAGAGGAGAGGGAACGAGAGGAGAGAGAGAGAGGAGAGAGAACGAGAGGAGAGAGAACAAGAGGAGAGAGAGAACGAGAGGAGAGGGATCGAGAGGAGAGGGGACGAGAGGAGAGAGAACGAGAGGAGAGAGAACGAGAGGAGAGGGAATGAGAGGAGAGGGAACGAGAGGAGAGAGAGAGAACGAGAGGAGAGGGAACGAGAGGTGAGAGAGAGGAGGAGAGAGAGAGATCGAGAGGATAAGGAACGAGAGGAGAGAGAGAGAACGAGAGGAGGAGAGGGAACGAGAGGAGAGAGAGGAGGAGAGAGAGAGAACGAGAGGAGAGAGAACGAGAGGAGAGGGAATGAGAGGAGAGGGAACGAGAGGAGAGAGAGAGAACGAGAGGAGAGGGAACGAGAGGTGAGAGAGAGGAGGAGAGAGAGAGAACGAGAGAGATCGAGAGGATAAGGAACGAGAGGAGAGAGAGAGAAAGAGAGGAGAGAGAGAGGAGGAGAGGGAACGAGAGGAGAGAGAGGAGGAGAGAGAGAGAACGAGAGGAGAGAGAGAGAGAGAGAACGAGAGGAGAGAGAACGAAAGGAGAAGGAACGAGAGGAGAGAGAGAGAATGAGAGGAGAGGGAATGAGAGGAGAGGGAACGAGAGGAGAGAGAGGTAGAGAGAGAGAGAACGAGAGGAGAGAGAGATCGAGAGGAGAAGGAACGAGAGGAGAGGGAACGAGAGGAGAGAACGAGAGGAGAGGGAACGAGAGGAGAGGGAATGAGAGGAGAGAGAGAACGAGAGGAGAGAGAGAGAGAGACAGAACGAGCGGAGACAGAACGAGAGGAGAGGGAACGAGAGCAGAGGGAACGAGAGGAGAGAGAGAGGAGAGAGAGAGAGGAGAGAGAACAAGAGGAGACTTTTTTTACTTTTAAAACTCTTTTAATAATCAATCATCTTTACACCTCACACAAACCAAAACAAAACAAACAAAACAAAACAATCACCAATTAAAAACTAACTCTCCAGTCTCATCTCTTACCACAAGAGCATCTTCTACACTTCACCTCACATCAAAAAAATACATATTGTTTATTAACTTACAGTATGTGTATTCTACAGCTACTTGGACCTCTACTAGAGATTTAAACATTCCAAGCAAATCAGTATCTTCCCCTTCATTTTTACATGTGTGAGATTTTAGAATAGCCAACTTTGCCTGTCCCAGTAGAAAGTTACCAAGTGTACATTTTGTTTTCCATTCTTTCTTATACTTCATACCAAAAATAAACATATCCTTTGTAAACATAAAACCAAGTTTTTTATAAATATTCTATCCAACAGATCAAATAAAGGAATCAACCTGAAACAATCGCAAAAGAAGTGAAAAACAGTATCAAGAATATCACAAAAGGGACATGTAGATAAAACCATTCCATTGAATTGTGACACAAAACTATTTGTTGCCACAGCACAATGAAGTACTCTCCACTGGAGATCTCCAGACCTCTTAGGAATGGGGGGTTTATACAAACACCTCCATGATGGAGTTATTTCTGAAGAAACTAAAAAAATGCTCTCTCCATTTGGTGTCAATACGTCCCTTCAATTGAGTATAAAACAAAGATTGTATACACATGCAATACAACTTCTTTTTATCAATATCAAAAAACAATACATCTTTAAAATCTTTCAATAGAGTATTATTTAGATCTTTATTTAAATCAGAAAAAATGTTGACTAAGATCTGGAAAAACCAAAAACATTTCCCCATTTTCAATAAAATTTGTCACGGATCACAGTGGCGTGGTGGAAGAGAACCCAAATGCAGGCAGGCAGTGAAGGGGTTAACAGACAAGACTTTATTTTGTTAAATAAACAAAAGACAAAACAAAAACCCACGATGGGGTGTAAACAAGAACAGGATAATGATAAGTAAAAGGGACGTAAACTAACTAAACACTAAACTAAACAACACTAGACATAGACTAAACTAAACTCTTACTACAACAGGATAAAACTGCAACAATAGACTCTGGCAACACAGGGACCATCAGGACACTAAATGCAGCACATACACACACAATGACCGACACAGGACAATGAAACATGAGGGTATTATATAGGGAAGACAGTCAAAGGATAACGACACGGGGCAGGTGTGGGTAATTAAACACTCAGGGAAAGATAACGAGGAAACGAGATGGTTGGAACAGAGACGAGACACTGGAGAGAATGTATATTATTGTCAAAAGGACAATAATATGTTTCTCTCCACACATAACCAAAGGCTTTGTCATGACTCTGCTACAGGACCAAGAAAAACATGACTAAATGAAGCAGAGCCATGACAGAAGCCCCCCCTTTAAGAGCACCTCCAGGTGCTCACCAAGGGGTAGACGGACGAGACAAGACAGACTGGGAGACAGACAGGACAAGGCAAAACAAAGAAAACAAAATCAAGGGCAGACAAGACACAACAACAACAGGACTAGGGTGGGACATCAAAAATAACAAACATGGGAGGGGGGGTGGGGCCAAAAAGGGCCCATAGGGGGCAGTCCATGGGGGTGGGGAGAAGTCCCAGTCCCCGGCTGCGCTGAGGGCGCGGAGTCCTGGGGGACTTAGATAAGTCCTGGGAGGAACAGTCTTTGACCCTGGGAGTCTCCCAGGGACCGGCTGGAAGGCCGGCTGGACAGGGCTTGACGCCGGCTGGAAGGCCGGCTGGACAGGGCTTGACGCCGGCTGGAAGGCCGGCTGGACAGGGCTTGACGCCGGCTGGAAGGCCGGCTGGACAGGGCTTGATGCCGGCTGGAAGGCCGGCTGGACAGGGCTTGACGCCGGCTGAATGGCCGGCTGGGACGCCGGCTGGATCACCGGAGTGGACGACGGCTGGATCACCGGACTGGACGCCGGCTGGATCACCGGACTGGACGCCGGCTGGATCACCGGACTGGACGCCGGCTGGATCACGTCCAGTCCGGTGGACCACCTATCACAACAAACTTGTCCTCAGAGACCTTCAACAATTCTTCAGAAAGTCTTAGTAAAAAAGCACTACGCTCACTTCCTATATTAGGAGCATAAATATTAAAAAAAGAAAAAGTATTATTGCTTATTGTTATGTCTGCTCGCAGAAGTCTTCCAGGTATAACTTCTAAGAAAACTGGATTGTCTTTAACACGTTTTGAAATCAAAAAAGCAACACCAGCACTCACATTGGTACCGTGGCTAAGACTAATACCACCTTCCCATTCATTTATCCAATCTGCTTGATTACAAACATCAGTGTGTGTCTCTTGTAATAAAATTACATCTGCTTTTTTAAGTTGTAAATACTTAAACAAAACACCTCTCTTTCGTACATCCCTACAGCCATTTATATTTAAGGATCCGATGTTAAAAGACACCATCAGGATGCATAAAGAGAAAATAAATAAAATCCAAAATTGATGTAGATTCCAGTACATGATAAATCTTTAAAAGTTTTTCTTTATTCTTTTCCTGACAGCACTCATAAATTTCTTTAATCGGTAGCGTTTAGGCTTATCTAATTCCTCAATTGTTGCTTTCTTCATAGCAATTTGAGAGGATTCAATAAAAAAGCCTTAAATCAGGAAAGTGCATTTCAACCTTTATTTTTCTCTGACTCTTTGTAGCATCCAGGAAGTCATTTATCTGTTCTACAGTATAATAACTAGATTTCGTGAATTTCCCAAAGATATTTTCCTGAGAATTGAATTCTACCGGTTCATCAGTGATTAAATCTGAAAAAACACTTTCCAAATCACTGTTAGTAACCTTAGATTTTGTCTTTTCAAAGAGCAAATCAATGTCGCTGTGACTGCGAGTGCTTCTTGATGCCTGCATCTCATTCAAATCTTTGCTCACTTTAGGCTCATCTTGTTCTCCAGATTGCCCTACCTCACCAACCGCCTTCATGGTATCATTCACTTTGCTCTGTTTAGCATCAGGTGGTTTCATACCTGACTCAGTGATCTCATCATTACTCCTTTTACGCACCTGTTCTTCAGTTTCAGTAAGCGCGGAATTTCCAGCGCTCGCAACATCTGCATTTCCATCTGATAAATCATTATTCTCAGGAGCATTCGAATTCTGCTCTGAATTAAGTTCTGAAACATTCCTCACATTTTGAGCCTCAGCCACAGGGCAGGCCGTTTTAATGTGACCGTATTTACCACAAACGAAGCATTTCATGGACTCGGTGCTGATAAAGATCGTATAATCCTTTCCCAGCACCGTCAGTTTAACAGACACTTCAAGCGTCGCGAATTCAGGACTTAAAATCATCAAAGCCTGACGTCTGAATGACATGACATGTTTCAACTCTGGGGCCTTCAATCCCAGAGGAATCATTTTAATCGTTCCAACCAATTTTCCATAACGTGCTAAAATAGACTCGAGCGCTTTATCAGTGATAAACGGGTGTATGTTTGACAACATCACTTTTTTCGATAGATTAGACTGAGGTAATACTGGAACAAACACATCCTGAACAGTCAAACCACACTCCACTAAGTGATTGACCATTTCAACTTCTTTCAGAAATACAACTATTGCTCTATTCATCCTATAAGCAGACTCTATGTTTTGTGCACCCATTTCTCTGCCAATAGCAACTAAAACTTTTTTGATGGATATGGATTCATCTGCCGGCATGCATTTACACGCGTGTCGAACAGATAAACCGGAAAAGCCATCCGAATTTGAGCCCATTTTACCAGCGATGCCGATAAATCAGCGCTATAACACTTCCCCTTTAAACCAAAGTAATATCTAAAGAAAATAAAACTGGAAAGGAAAGTTTGAAACTCACTCAGTACCTCCACACACTCCCTGCTCACACGCTCCTCACAGTCACTCCGCACATGCGCACACGAGAGAGAGAGAGAGAGAGAGAGAGAGAGAACGAGAGGAGAGAAAGAGGAGGAGAGAGAGATCGAGAGGAGAGGGAACAAGAGGAGAGAGAGAACGAGAGGAGAGAGGGAACGAGAGGAGAGAGAACGAGAAGAGAGAGAGAGAGGAGAGAGAACGAGAGGAGAGAGAACAAGAGGAGAGAGAACGAGAGGTGAAAGAGAACGAGAGGAGAGAGAGAGAGGAGAGAGTACGAGAGGAGAGGGAACGAGAGGAGAGAGAACAAGAGGATAGAGAACGAGAGGAGAGGGAACAAGAGGAGAGGGAACGAGAGGAGAGAGAACGAGAGGAGAGGGAACGAGAGGAGAGGGAACGAGAGGAGAGAGAACGAGAGCAGGAGAAAGAGAGGAGAGAGAGAGAACGAGAGAAGAGAGAGAACGAGAGGAGAAAGAGAACGAGAGGAGAGGGAACGAGAGGAGAGAGAACGAGAGGAGACGGAATGAGAGGAGAGAGAACGAGAGGAGAGAGAACGAGAGGAGAGGGAACGAGAGGAGAGAGAACGAGAGGAGAGAGAACGAGAGGAGAGAGAACGAGAGGAGAGGGAACGAGAGGAGAAAGAGAACGAGAGGAGAGGGAACAAGAGGAGAGAGAACGAGAGGAGAAAGAGAACGAGAGGAGAGGGAACGAGAGGAGAAAGAGAACGAGAGGAGAGGGAACAAGAGGAGAGAGAACGAGAGGAGAAAGAGAACGAGAGGAGAGGGAACAAGAGGAGAGAGAACGAGAGGAGAAAGAGAACGAGAGGAGAGAGAACGAGAGAACGGAATAAGAAGAGAGTAGGGGAGAAAATGAGAGAGGTGTGAAGCGAATGAGAAGATCGGAGGGAAGTGAAAGGGTGGCACGAGTCACCACTGTTGGTGGGACATTATGGTTCCTGCAGTTTTGGTGTAATTACACGCTGCCTGGGAGGATTTAAAAATAGAGCATGTGATGACAGGGCTGCTGTAGGGTGTCTGCTAGCGAGCAGGGGTCTTGACAGCAGCCCTTTCTAACCAAACCCACACACAAACATAACAACCCACTCAATCATACACCCACCCAAACATACACCTCAACCACCTGCTCGCTGTCCCACGAGTCTCGCCTGCGTGGATCCCATTATTCATGCGACTCATTTCTCCATTTATTATTCGCAGTGCATACTTATTCATTTCAATCATTTTATTTACAATACTTGTTCTATGGTTACAGTCTATTAGATCTATTATCTGTTTTATTTGATCGCTTGTGATTAGATAAATCTTGTGTTTCACACAATGAACGCATATTTAGTACATTTCATTTACATACTTTATTCAAGGTATACGTTTTCTAGCAGGTTTTTAGTGAACTTGTATATGGATCCCTTTTAGAGACATGGTGGTGGAAAAAATGAGAGGGAAGAGAAAAAAAATTCTCGCAAAAGTTTTGCATTCCCCTGAGAAACATTGCGTTCCCTCGCAAAACTTTTGCGTTCTCTCGCAAACATAATTGTGTTATCTCACAAAACTTTTGCTTTCTCTCGCAAACATATTTGCGTTATCTCACAAAACATTTTGCGAGTTCGAACAAACACTTCATGTTTAATGTCCCGCTGGCAGAATTTAAGACTAGCTCCGTACATAAACATTGGTCTATAGTCGCAGATTCCCGGACCAATAACTTGTGAGCTAAACATTCTTCTAAAACAAATGACACCTCATTCTAAGTAACATAAACAATGAACTTTAACTTAATTTCCCACAAATCGAGCCTTGTATTGATCTCAGGCGGGAGCGGGCTGACCAAAGGGATCGTCTGTAAAGTGCAAAACCCGAAGATCATTAGGATACTAAAAGGACATTTGAATGTTTTGCGAGATAATGCAAATATGCTTGCGAGAGAATGCAAAAGTTTTGCAAGGGAAAGCAATGTTTCTCGGGGAACGCAAAACTTTTGCGAGATAACGCAAAAGCTTAAAAAATATTTTTCTCTTCCCTTTCATATTTTTTCCACCCCATGTCCCTAAAAGGGCTCCGTAAATTTGTTTACTAAGGGACAAGTTGTTTAAAAGCACAACTTATTAAATAAAACAAATATTTACACATCAAATAATTACATTAAAATGAAATAAAGTCGCCATTACACAAGTAGTCCATCCTAGCAGGTCTGAATAATTTCTCAACCTTCCTCTTTTCTTTTTTTTCTCTTTTCATTTTTTATTATACATGTAAATCCCACCCTTTAATAACATTTCCTAAAATGACAACTTTCTGTTCCATTCTCCTTTACACTTGTTACAAAGGTTTGTATTCTTCTGTTCGTAAATCCCTGTAATTGCCCATTATAGGGTGTTGTGTGCTGTACGATATAGTATCTAATTCACCTGAACTTGTCTTTTTTTCTGTGTTTGTCAATAAACAGACCATAAAGCCTGCAGACATTGCCACAGTGAGAACACTGGGCAGACCCCCTCATCTTATCATGCGTATCATGGACTGCGTGTTGCTGCTCTTCCAGAGAAAAGTGAACACGGTAAAGATGGACCCCGAGAAAAACTGCATCATGCCGTCCTGGCAGGAGTCACTCAAACTCATGACTGCTGGAAACTTCCTGGGCAGTTTACAGGTACACTGTCTTCATTTAACTCATATAGCATTTTTGGTGTTGCTGTATGAGATAGTCATCCTGAATGTGTATACCAATCTGTGTAATATTGTTTGTATTAGTTTGTATGTTGTAATGATTATTGTAATGTAATGAATGATCATTGGTTTAGTCTCTGTTGTCAATGTCCCTCTCACACACACATAAAACACACTAGACAGTCTTCCAAAATGTCTAAACTAAACTATACACGCAGACACTAAGGGGCGGTTTCCCGGACAGGGTTTAAGACTAGTTCCAGACTAACTGAAATGTTAGAGGTGTCTTGATCGAAAACAACTTACACTGACATATCTTAAAATATATCAGCACGGTTGTTTTGTCTCGAGATGCACACCAGTAATGTTTTTTGTAAGGTATGTTTTTTTAAAACAATTTAAATATCCTAATTTGACTAAGGTCTAGTCCTGGTTTAAACTAATCCATGTCCGGGAAACCGCCCCTAAAAGCATAAGATTTTAGTTGCAGATTTTTTATACCAATACATTTTAGTTTTGAATCTTAACATTTTACAGAGGTTCAGACCTTGATAACCTCATAGCCGGATATGGCCGCAGCTACACTTTAAAGAAAACAATCCTGTAAAATAACGGACATTTTCTGACAGCTGGGGCGCCAGAAATAAACCGTAAAATAATTCCCCCCCTGTAAAATTACACGTTGTCTCCATTTTTCTTGTAAATTTGTGGTCTTTTTCCGTACTTTTACTTTTTTGACCGCATTTCAAAAATACATGAAAAATAAAAAAATAATTGTCTTTTGTTTACATTATATGTGGAAAATCTGGAAAAAATATGTTTTCCAGCTATCCTTCCGACGCTTTTTGCAAAAGCTTGAGTCACATTTGACGGGTTCACAAAACAAATCAGTTTTTTTTGTGTGGTTAGATATATGCCGTTTCTTACAGACAATATTTTAAGGCTGCTGGTTTCCTTTGATGATAACATATGGCTCCAATATTTTATTCCCTGTTATAATTTCCTTTCATTTTACTCTAGTGTGCTTGTGTTTTCTCTGCAGCAATTTCCCAAAGACTCCATCAATGAGGAGGTGGTGGAGCTCCTGTCTCCATATTTTGACATGGCTGACTATAACATTGAAACAGCCAACAGGGTGTGTGGAAATGTTGCAGGGCTGTGCTCCTGGACCAAAGCAATGGCTTCTTTCTTCTCTATCAATAAAGAAGTGCTTCCTTTGAAGGTGAGAGATGTGAACTTCTGTTCCCTTTCTGTCGGTCTCTCGACGTTGTGTCGAACCGACAGATGGGGTTCGTCCCTGAGAACCAATCACTTCCGACTTCTTAGAAAAGGCCAATGAAAATTGGCTAATGAAATTTGCATGCCGGACTCCGCCCCCGGATATCCGGGTATAAATGGGAGACGGTGTGCCTCATTCATTCACCTTTTGTTCTTCGGAGCCTTCGCTCATGATCAACAGACTTCGCTACAAGACTGCCGGCTCTACGACGTGGTGCAGCGGACTGTCCCTTCCTGCAGCGACTTCCCCTGGGCGTCTCGGCGGTTCCAGAAGTGTTCGAGTTTTTTCTCTAAAAGAGCAAATTTCTCCAGCGTGGCATGTCCCGCTGTTCTCGTGGGTGCAACACACTCATCGAGGAGGGGGACGGACACGATGTCTGCTTCCAGTACGCTGGGGCAGATGTTATGGATACGTCCTGCCCGCACTGCGGGCGGTTGACGATTCAGACGTTGCGTCACGGGTGGCTGTGTTCCCACGGGACTCAGCCACCACCTCGTCTGCTTCCCGTTCCGTGATGGCAGGACTACGGCCCTGCCGCCCGCTACGGCGAGCAGCGAGGGTGATATGAGGATTACTGTGAGCGCTAATCCGTCAGCCACTGGCTCGCGGACCGTTCGCACCTCGTCTTGCTCGTCTGACCGTTCCCCATGAGACGGTCCGCCGTCTTATTCCTCAATCACTTATCAGACACGGTACGTGATGATGAGATGTCTTTTGCAGCATCGGAGGGTGACTTACTGGCATCAGACTCCGACGATTCCTTGAAGCTCCCTCCCTCGGGGGGTCGAGATCAGGAAGAAGCGGACGTCGAAATGTCAGCCATGCTTTCCCGGGCTGCCGGCATTGGGTTGCAGTGCACCGCACTGCCTCTCCCAACTCTCACGGCTGGATACACGGTACATCGGGCTTGAGAGCGGCTCCAATCCGCACTCGCCCCCAGTGCCGTGTTCCCCCGGAAGTGCATGAGGAACCTAGTACGACCTGGAACGCCCCCTTCGGCGCGTACACGTCAACTAGTTTCATCACCCTTTCTTCCCTCGATGGTGGGGCAGCTAGAGGATACGTCGATGTCCCCCAGGGGCTCGACCTAGACTCCCGTACAAAGCACGTAGGCTTTTCGGCATCTGAGGTGTCGAGAGCTTACTCTGCTGCGGGCCAAGCTGTCCCCTCTCTCCACGCTATGGCCTTCCTGCAGGCCAATGCACTGAGAGAGCTCCACGAGGGTAAGACCGACCCAGCGCTTATGCAGGAACTCCGCGGCTTCACCGACCTCGCTCTCGGGCGACCAAGGTGATTGCGTGGGCCCTGGGTCAGGCGATGTCCACACTTGTGGTCCAGGAGAGACACCTCTGGCTGAACCTTGCACAGGTGAGTAATACTGAGAAAGTCCGTTTTCTCGATGCACCCATCTTGCAAGGGGGGCTGTTTGGTGATACTGTCGAGTTCGACAGTTAGGGAGCAGACAGAGGATATCAAGTATGTCCTCCCCAGCCGCGACTCGACCGCCCTCTGGCCGCCGAGATCCCGTGCACCGTCTGCTTCCCAGTAGCCCTGGTCCTCTTCGAGACATCGAAGAGGAGACCACCACCCCGTCAGCAGCCGCGGCGAAAGCTAAAGCGGCCCTCATGGGAAGACCCCAGGGAGATCGAGAATACCTTCGGGCCCGACCCCAGCCATTCCATTGCTGGTGGTCGATCCGGGACGGTTCCTGCCCCGTCCCAACAGCCCATTCTAAAAGTTTTCTCCCTCTCTGGGCGTTTATCACAGCCACTCTTACCCTCTACACGATGGTGTTCGGCAACTCGACGTTGCGTCAAGGCGAGACCCAATGTCGAGGATAATCAGCAGCCTAAGCACTCTCAATCGGCGGTGCGTTGTGCCAAATCATCGTCTGGGTATTATCACAGCTGCTCTCACCCTCTACACGACGGTGTTCGGCAACTCGACGTTGCGGCAAGACCCAATGTCGAGGATAATCATCAGACATCATCGCCAGGCAGGTAAAACTGCACAGCCGATCTCCTCTCCGGGGGTCCCCCCCACGGCGAGGGATCCGCACTGCCAGCCATCGAACCACCCCCGGGAGGTCGATGAAGCAGAACATACCCCTAGCCTCCCTGTCGGTCCCTGGGAGCCTGACAAGAGCTTCTCAAACCGTCACGGTGACTACAGGATACGGTCCGTCTCGGCTACGCGAACCAACTCCCCGGACGCCCGCCCAAGTTCCGGGGCATTTTCTTAACCTCAGCAGAGGCAGGGATGCCCCGTGCTTCGGGCTGAGGTCGCCACCCCTCTGGTGAGGAAGCGATCGTGCTCGTCCCTCCAGCCGAGATGTTCAACGGGTTTTACAGCCCGTACTTCATTGTCCCCAAAAGAGCGGGGGTCACTAGATCTGCGTACCCTGAACAGGCACCTACACAAGCTGCCGTTCAGGATGCTCACACAGAAGCGCATCCTGGCATCTATCAGATGTCAAGATGGATTCATGGCAATCGACCTGAAGGACGCTTACTCTCATGTCTCAATTCTCCCTCGTCATTGCCCGTTCCTACGGTTCGCTTTCGAGGGTCAGGCATATTAGTACAGAGTCCTCCCCTTTGGTCTGTCCCTGTCCCCATGAGTCTTCACGAAGATCGTGGAAGCCGCCCTCACTCCCCTCAGGGAGAGAGGTGTGCGGGTACTAAACTATGTCAACGACTGGCTCATTTGACACACTCGTGAGATCTGTTATGTACACACAGCGACCTAGTGCTTCGGCACCTAGATCGATTGGGACCACAGGTCAACCGAAAGGGAGCAAGCTCTCCTCAGAGCATACTCTTTTTTGGTATGGAACTCAACTCTGTCTCCATTACAGCGTGACTGCTCTCAGTCAGTGTTGAACTGCTTGGGTTCAAGCAGTCAGCGGGAAGAGGCTCCTGGGCACATGGCATCCTCGACAGTGGTGATACCCCTCGGGTTGATGCACATGAGACAGCTCCAACACTGGCTACAGAGTCGAGTTCCCTGGAGAGCGTGGCACACCGGCAGCAGGCGGATGGTGATTACGCTTTTCTGCCGACGCACCCTAACCCCTTGG